>NW_026782815.1:0-53215 GCF_031769215.1 Ylistrum balloti | reverse complement strand
AACCCTTAAAGACCTGATGAATAGATATTAGTGATGTTATTTTAAGTTTGTTGATCAAACTTTTGTCAATTGTTTTTATTTCTTGTTGATTACAAAAATTGCTGTGCTGACAGAAAAAGATATAATATTTTATTTTCTGATATCTCAATTATATCTAAGACATTGCACTTTGTGATTTCATACCATCATGTAGCAGTTGAATATCACTGTAGGTTATTACACTAGAGAGTATCTAGAATCTACATTTGTTAATGTAATATTTCGTGAAGGGTTTTTGTATTTGCTGGCAAACCAATTAATTGAACAATATACTTATTAAAGTTATACAGTTTACCCCATTATTGGCCAACACACTTTAAGGTTATAATAGGAAATCAATGTTTGTTGACAATTGAAACCTAGAGAATGATTATCATGGTAAAAATCAGTCACTGTCGCTTCTTTCTGCCATCATTTTCTGTGACATTATTAAGTGATTAGCACTATTAAGTCAGACAAATCAGGGATTTTTGAAGGTGTTAAAACTAATCGGTGTACAAAATGACTTTGATTACTCTTCAAAATCACAGACTTGCCACAAATTCCCAGATATATATATTTATATTGTATCAAGGGTAGTAACATGACCCTAAAGGGAAATCTACCAATTGTTTTTTTAAATTGTATATTTCGTTTCTCTCTCTCTCTCTCTCTCTCTCTCTCTCTCTCTCTCTCTCTCTCTTTCATATTAACATTTTGAATTAATTCATTACAGTTTTATAGTTGAGTGCAGCTTCTAAGTATTCAATTGCAAAAATGAAACAATTCAAGATTATAGAAATATTTACATAGATTTTTAAGAAAATTTCAATTTATTTGATGTTATATTTTTGAGATATGGATTCTTTAAATCTTAACCCAGGTTTGTGGCAGGAGCCAGAGCCTGGTACATGATTTTATACTCAATAAAAAAAAAAGATTCTATGTAAAATAAGAATAAGGATAAACTGACTTTTGAAATTTGTGGCAGTAAACTGTGATTTTTTATGTCACAAATGTCCATTTTACTGTTACCACATCATGCTGGCATTACAGTAATTTTGCAGCAATATAATCACAATTGACTGCCTCAAATTTGAAATGGTTATCCTCATTTGTCTTAATCACAGTACCGATAAAATTCCAGAAATGTTGACCAGGCACTAACATTTAGATTACCATATGCTGTAATTCTAGATTTTTAGGATTCAAATGATGAGAAGAATATATCCGTGATGATATAATACCTCTATTTTACTATTGTGATAGGGAGGTAGTAAAGTGTTGATGTTTTATGGATGTTTTGTTAACTGTAAATAGGATTTTGGATAAACATGAATGAATAAAATTTAGTGTTCTGTAACAATTATGTTAAGTGGATTTAAATAATGCTCAGTTTAGGTTTTTTTTCACTGTCAGACAGATACAGTTTACAATTTCTGTCTTAATCCTTTCTTTCTTTTTTTTTCTGAAGGAAGAAACTCGCTTCAACTTGCCTCAAAAAACAATTGTAATACTGAAAACTGATCTGTTGTATTGACAGTGTTAGCCTGTTATGGTAGGATAAAGTTAGAAAGTTAGACAATTACCAGCTTTATTGTAGTTATCTTGACAAACCCTCAGTTTCTAGTAATTTACACCATCTGTCCTTGGTGAAAATGATGGGAAAATTTCAATTTTACCGTACTATATGTATGGTAAGTACATCAATATCACTTTGTAAGTTTTTGTAGAAAATTCCTGTTTAGCTCTTATTAATGCAGAGTTATTTGCTCCTGTGAGCGGGTATTGGTTGTTGGTTCATTTGCTTTTGAGAGTTACAGAATAAATATCTCTGGCAAATTAATGACATAACTATCAATACCTGCTATGATAAGAGCAGATAACTTGGAAATACGAAAAGACAGAATACATATTGACAATATGAAGAAATTTTTTATACATCAATTTTCTTTCCATATTCATTGAAAATTGTATTACGTCTGTTATTCTGAATCTATTTAATGGATGTATGAAAAAAATATTTTGGAGACTAATTTTTTTCTTACTCACTTTACAGTTGTCCTCAGGTAGGAATGGTAGACATTCATGATCAGATATAATTTTTTTATACATATTATTCATAAATAAATCTTTTTTCTCTGAAAATGTTCATAGAAATAAAAAGATAACTCAAAAAGTGCTCCAAAACCTCAATGCAGTTTGAAAATTAAAGAATGAATTATTGTTGGATCTAAAAATCAGTTGAATATTTTGGTTCAGAAAATAAGAAAATCATTTTTAACATTTTACTTTGCTGCTTAAATCATAAAAAAGATGACATCAAAATATTTTTTGTCAAAATTTATTTGAAATGCTGCTAGGATCCTTATAATCATGCAGGTATTTATATACGCAACATTCTTGTGAATAAAATTGGAATTGGGCTAGGCTTTTAACACTTAACAGTTATATCGAGTATACTTCAAATTGTGTTGGTAAGTCATTTACAATTGCTGAACATAGAGATTGAAATGTTTATTTTCTTTCTTCTGTTCTAAAGTTCAACTGTTATAGTTATTTGAGGATGCTTAGAGACATGGAAGTGGAGTTTTTTAACTACAGCTAAAATAGCTAAAATTGTATAACAGAGACTGTTTCCTTCAGAAAAATGACTTTGTAGTGTGGTAATTAATATATGGGAAGTGTATGACACTGGAAAACTATGATATTTGAATGTATATGTAATATATTGTTAAGATATACATGTGCTAGAAAACTTTCAAACTGCCTGATATATTGCCTTCACTAGAAAACTGTATTAAATGTGGTGGATGTGTGGTATAGTTGTGTAAAGTGATATTTAGAATATCAATTTCGTGGAATAACAAAATCCCAGGCATTTCAATATGTCTGTAATGTGGGATAACGGTGTACTAGGATACTGCAACTTAATGGTGCTGGCTACTTAATAGAAATTGGACTTTATTCAGTATGTGTACTGGTATATTTAGTTTCCTCTAGCCGTGTAGTAGTGATGTGATAATGTACATTCTGTACATTTCTGTGATTTTACAAGAAAGTTTTATCTTACAGAAAGGACGTTCTGAACACAGAAACGGTTACATGTCTAGTCATCTAAAGGCTGTGAAATAGTTTTGTAATGACACAAACTACTGCAAATAAATTTTTAATACTCAATTAGAGTTTTGGTTAGTCATTTAAGCTGATTACATATGTTAAGTGATTTGCCTTCTGTTTAACTGGATCACTAATAAACTTTCAGTGGTGACATTATGGTAAATGTCATGATAGAAAGGTTGAATGGATCTGTGTTGTGATATCACATGATGAAACAAAGTTCATTGTGTCAAGAATAGTTATTAATGTAATAAACATAATTGATTTATACAGTTTTCAGATCGTTGAATTGGTTTCTTTACCAGTCGAAATATCTTTTTTTATAAGTAAATGTCATAAATATTCTCTCAAATTTGAGTTTTAAATGACATGCCCATCGAAATATTATATGCCTGTTGAAGTACATTTTCACCAAAGTCGACAAAGCTATTGCCTACCAAACAGTGAGTGCACAAAGGAAGATTGTTAGGTATTGACCATTATACATGTGTTTGCATTTTTATTTCCATTTTAAATCTGCATGTGGTTTAATAATCCCCTAACGCTGAAAAAAATGGAGGGGGAGGGAGGGGGCAAGGTCAGGGTCACTGTAACTTTTGAAAAATCATTGTCAGAGTGCTTAGCTTTAGCAGCTTTGTATGTTAAAGAATTATCATGCAACTTCACACACTTAATATATTCCTTCAAGATCTGTAGACACCTTAAGATCAAATTGTAAAACAATGAAGTAGATGTTTGCTGTTTCTGTTTTTCAATCCAGTAGTAGTTTCAGAGATATTTCATGATTTGGGCAATACTGTCTGTAGATATTCTGAGATAGAATTTGTTTGGCAGGTGGACAACCCTACACTTTGACTTGAGAATGAATGACCTAACTAAAAATTGGTCAGTTGTCAGTATGACTGTCATCACTAATACTACTGAAGTGTGGAGGAACTGTCATAAATATTAGAGAACCTGAGAGTCTAGTACTCTAGTAGTCCTTAACCTTGGGGTTATTGTCCCTAATAATACTTAAACCGAGGGTATCAAATTATACTTAACCTCATGATTATTATCTCTTATAACACTTTATCTGAGGGTTATTGTCTGTAACACTAATTAACCTCAGGGTTTTTGTTTCTAATAATGATTAAAGTCAGGGTTATTTTCTCTAATAGTACTTAAACACAGGGTAAGTGTTTCTGATAATAGATAGATTCAAGATGATTACTAGGACAATACTCAAACCAAATGATATTGTGACTATTATTACTTAAACCTCAGGGTTATTGTGTCTAATAACACTTAAATCCAGGGTTGTTGGGTCTAATAACACTTAACTCTAAGGGTTGTTGTGGCTAGTAACACTGAACTCTCAGGGTTATTGTGTTAAACATACTAATACAAACTCCCAGGTTTGTTGTGTCTAATAACACTTAACTCTCAGGGTTATTGTGTCTAATAAGACTTTAACCCAGGGTTATTGTGTCTAATAACACTTTAACCCTGGGTTATTGTGTCTAATAACACGTTAACCCAGGGTAGGGTTGTTGTGTCTAATAATACCTACATTTAGGATTATTGTCAGTGTAAATGTAATACACTTTCAACAAAAGAAAATAATTGCGATTGCACGGATATTGACCCTCACAAAATCTCAAACCAGTAAAACTGATATGAGTAATCATTCAAACTGATGCGGAGTACGAATGTTATTTAAAAAAAAAACAGGTGTGAGTGCAAAGTATTTTGATGTTACAATAGTACAAAAATCATTCGATGTTTTAATATCTAATCAGGTCAGTCATCACTGAGTACGAAAGTCCTTTATGTAACCATAATAAGTATGACTGCACTTGATCACCTAGTGACATATATATCCGTGACTTAGTACTACAGTAGTTTAAGGTGATAACTTTCACGCCTAAATCTCATTCATCATTAGATCACGCGGTTGGAACAATTGAGGACAGCCTATATATAACATAAAATGATTTTACTACTTAACCATGTAGGAGGATAGTTTTATAGGGTTCATAATGTTTAATAAGTTGAGATTTTTAATGAGCTGAGACTTTTTTTAGATACATTCTACGGCAGACTATACCACATATCCTCAGCTCTACTGATGAATACGTTCTTGGTGGTATACTGTGTGTACCTGATAGAACACCTCGACGAAGGTTTCGTTCACGTTTTTACTCTCCTCTAGTAGAGGTATCCGAGGCTAAGGTAAAAAGATGCCCTTTTCTACAATAGCATTGCTTTTCACAATTTTAAAAACTTGTTCGATACATGCCCGTGGTCTTTTATTCTCTTGGTAGCTGTTTAAACACAGACAGATATAACGTGTTAGATATGTCTCCGACACAACCACTCATGTGTTGACTGAATTTAAGCTTATGACAGAAAGGAGCATCAAGTTTTTTCCCGAACGATATTATTGTTGTTATTTTTTCGGGAATTTGAAATACACGTGATTTATAAATACAAATCTTTCTGATAGATAAGCTATGGGCATTCAATGGGCATACAATGATTGTATTGAAGAAATTCACCAGGGATGTCCTTTTTAGCTCTACTATTCCCTGACTGTAGTAGTTGATGGTTGTGTCATTTGTTCAGTTTATTTCGAAGAGGCAGTACTCTAAAGTAAAAAAAGGCAAGTGACTTTTGCAAAATTAACAAAATCGCTGCAAAAGCAGTGATTCAATGTTTGCATAAGAACGGTCTTGCACCTGAAGATATATTCATACTGATCATACAAAATGAACATAGCTAGAAAAAATAAATATTAAACAGCAAATTAAATGCGAACTGGATTCTCATATTACAAAGATAACGTTTTCGTCTAGTTGCGTTGATGAAGCAGAAGGCGCTTACTCTTCCGGAAAATCTTGGGTATTTTTGTTTTTTATTTCATGGTATCAAGTGTGTACGTTTAAATATATCTTTAGTTCTTTTTCCTCGGTTTCTGAAAAAACATCGATATTTTCGTGTTGTGTTTTATGTGTTAATAATCCGTTTGTTTATATTTTATCGACTTTGAAGCTCGAAATTCATGGAAACATTTTTCATTGCAGCAGGACAGAAACCACGAATAATGTGATATATCTGTCATCACTGTAACTGTTTAAGGCTGTGTGCTTGAGAACCGACATCTGGGACCGTAGGTGTATGACGTGCTCGATTACGGAGACTAAAGCTTATAGAACATGGGCACAATTGGGAACGTCATAATCATATCCAATATTTCGTTCTTTTTGTCTGTGTCTAATTTGGAATAAGGATGCAAAGAAAAGATACATTTAAGCACTCCATCAAAATTAAATCGTCTTCAAGCCTTTATAAAAACCATGAACATTTGAACTACATTTACAGAATACAATGGAGTGTTCTAAAACGATAGAAAATTTACAGTATATAACAATGGTTGTACATTTATAGTATATAACGGTGTATTCTACAATGGTTGTACATTAATAGTATATAACGGTGTATTCTACAATGGTTGTACATTTACAGTATATAACGGAGTATTCTACAATGGTTGTACATTTACAGTATATAACGGTGTATTCTACAATGGTTGTACATTTACAGTATATAACGGAGTATTCTACAATGGTTGTACATTTACAGTATATAACGGAGTATTCTACAATGGTTGTACATTTACAGTATATAACGGAGTATTCTACAATGGTTGTACATTTACAGTATATAACGGTGTATTCTACAATGGTTGTACATTTATAGTATATAACGGTGTATTCTACAATGCTAGTACATTTATAGTATATAACGGTGTATTCTACAATAGTAGTAGTACTTTTACAATATATAACGGTGTATTCTACAATGGTGGTACATTTATAGTATATAACGATGTATTCTACAATGGTTGTACATTTATAGTATATAACGGTGTATTCTACAATGCTAGTACATTTATAGTATATAACGGTGTATTCTACAATAGTAGTAGTACTTTTACAATATATAACGGTGTATTCTACAATGGTGGTACATTTATAGTATATAACGATGTATTCTACAATGCTAGTACATTTATAGTATATAACGGTGTATTCTACAATAGTAGTACATTTACAGTATTTAACGGTGTATTCTACAATAGTAGTAGTACTTTTACAATATATAACGGTGTATTCTACAATGGTTGTACATTTATAGTATAAAACGGTGTATTCTACAATAGTAGTACATTTACAGTATTTAACTGTGTATTCTACAATAGTAGTACATTTATAGTATATAACGGTGTATTCTACAATGGTTGTACATTGATAGTATATAACGGTGTATTCTACAATGGTTGTACATTTATAGTATATAACGGTATATTCTACAATGGTTGTACATTTATAGTATATAACGGTGTATTCTACAATAGTAGTAGTACTTTTACAGTATATAACGGTGTATTCTACAATGGTTGTACATTTACAGTATATAACGGTGTATTCTACAATGGTAGTAGTACATTTACAGTATATAACGGTGTATTCTACAATGGTAGTAGTACTTTTACAGTATATAACGGTGTATTCTACAATGGTTGTACATTTATAGTATATAACGGTGTATTCTACAATGGTTGTACATTTACAGTATATAACGGTGTATTCTACAATGGTTGTACATTTATAGTATATAACGGTGTATTCTACAATAGTAGTAGTACTTTTACAGTGTATAACGGTGTATTCTACAATGGTTGTACATTTACAGTATATAACGGTGTATTCTACAATGGTTGTACATTTACAGTATTTAACGGTGTATTCTACAATAGTAGTACATTTACAGTATATAACGGTGTATTATACAATGGTTGTACATTTATAGTATATAACGGTGTATTCTACAATGGTAGTACATTTACAGTATATAACGGTGTATTCTACAACGAGAGTACATTTTTGTGTACAGGTATTCTCACCACAATTACTCTGCCGAGACTTACTTATACACGAAACACCTGATCTTTGTTTCCAGTTTAAATCATTGTCCTTTAGAGGATTTTACAAATGACGAAAATGAAGGAATACTCCAATTAACTTGTGTTTATTTATTTGATTATTTTTTTCCCTTTTTATCTTAAAAGACATGTCATTAAGGAATGAACTCATTGCATTGGAAAACATTGCACAACCACATCCGCAATTTACAGACAAAACCATAAGTCCTATCTGTTGGTCTTACCAATCGTACCGAGTGTCCGAGTGAAAATACCGCGATTGACATCTTTTATGTAGAGTCTCCAATGGACACTAGCATTAGTGATGGTCAGGGACAGCGAGTTTGACTAATTTAGCATCTCATAAACCTGGACTTATCAAGATCATAGACTATGGGATAAAATATTATTGGCATCGGCATGCTCCATGATTTTGCTGCCGTATTGAGGGTGGGTGCAATTTCTTCCGCCAACTTTTGGAGGGCTTTCGGTGTTTGGTTGTCAGGATTAGCTGCCTTGGTGGGTTCAAATTTTCCAGACGTTTAGTGATATCTTGGATTGTTATGGTGAAGTCAGTCATGGCAGGAGACTTTCTTCAAACAGAGAAGGAGTGAGTTTCTCAGATGTAGGAAAAAACGAACTGGAATTGACCTGGGTCATGTACAAGTATTTTTTTATTTTTTTTTAGAGAAAGATATTATATCAAAATCAGTTTTTTGTGTTTAATATAAGATTAGAATCTCTTCATAGTGCCCTAATCCGTGTTAGATATGGGAAGTGAAATTATTCCTTCTGAGTGCTGGCTGTACGTAAATAGACACAAGTAATTACTGAATATTGTGTGTTTTCAATTTCTAGTCGTGAATTATTTGCGTTCGGAGAAATATTTGTTTTTCCTTTTATCGACCATGTCGTATCGTCTGTCTGAATGATTATGTAATTTCACAGGTTAGGACAGAGTCAATAACATGCTTAAAATAGAAATCCGGTTTATTTCCTTTTAAAACGTTTCCAGTCGTAAACTCTTCACAAGTCTTTTACTCTGCAGTACTTACATGTCTGTTTGTTATGTCGCTTTTAAAACAAATATCAAATATGGCTGACATAGATTAATATTTCAGTGCAGACAGGACTTGGTTAATACATAATAATCGTTCTCAAAGTGAAGTGTGTAATTACTGCGATGAGTGTACACATGTATACACATGCTTTCTTTTTTAACAAGTATTCTGTGAGTATCGCTGCATGATGGAAGTTTCCCAAAATAACTGCCAAACGATCTCGCAAAAGCCGGTAGCTATTTTTAACAGCTCTCGCTTCAACCATGTCCACCTACTGGACAATCAAGCGCATGGTCAGTGTATTGGCCTTGAACTTGACCTTGATATTCTTAAAACCACTCTATGTACTCATGTTCAACTCAATAGTGACTGGATGATGAAATCAACGATACACGTGTATTTCTCACCTCGTTCATGTATATACCAACGACACATATGTCTTAGCGAGGGGTGATGCAATATTTTAGAGATATAGTTACCGGTAAACACTACCAGTCCAATTCATGTGAAGAACAAGGTATGTTTAACTTATTATATTAGTATTTTAAACCGTGTTATCATGTCCAGTGTTATCTTACAGAATCATCTACACACGTGAGTATTGTTACTACTACTGTACTACTACAAACAGATCATTGTGTTGTCCCGACCGGCCTGTGTATCTGGTGTTAGGATATATTTAACTTTCTTATGGTTAACATGTTCATGAGTTTACCACCACGATTTCTGTTATTTAATCAAAAGAAAGGGAGCTATCACAACATTCCGTACTGAACCGAAAGAACGGAGGGCTCTCATGACTCGACACGATGTTTCTAACAAATAACAATGTAGGATCTTAACATTAGTATTTATAATTGACAACTAACGCTAAGTAACACAACTTCCGAGTACCCCCTGTAAACAAACCCTATAGTATATAACGTAATAATATTTAACTATGACAGTAATTAACAAGGCCCGAAAACGAAAGCGGATCAAATATACAGGACACGAGTCGAAAATTGTCTCCCTTCGTAAATTACGTGACAATTTATATATAACAGCAACTTATATATATATATACGAGAGAGAGAGAGAGAGAGAGAGAGAGAGAGAGAGAGAGAGAGAGAGAGAGAGAGAGAGAGAGAGATTAACAACGCCTTTTGAAAAAGTTTAGGATAAGCACAAAATACTGTGGTAGGCAGGACAAGTTCCGAAAACAAGAAATATTCTTTCGGTAACATGGTTTATTTCAGTGTAGACTTATAACTGTACGACTTTACTGACGTCCAACCGTATAATAACCCAGTATGACGAAGAAAATCGTTGTATATACATTTAATTAAATACAGACTTTAAATATTGATAACGTAGAACAATTAAAAATAAATCTTTTTGCCTTTATTGAAGGATATTCTACATTATTTTACCATTGAAATTCTGAATTACCTAGCAGTGGGAAGATATCAAAATGTTTGACTTAGCTTTTACTACCAGAATTCCATCTGTATTTTTTTTAAAACAGATGTACGTATGCCGGTCATTCATTAAGTAAAAAAGTATATATGTAGTTATGAGTAGTTCACACCATTTTCCTTATTTGATTCTATATAATTTACGTTGAAGAATTATCATAACCTCACTTCCTAAATTTCTGTATAAAATTTATATACAACTAGTGTAAAGTAAATTTCAATTATTATCCCGTAAACATGTCTGTTTTTGTTCTTATATAATGATAAATTCAATAAACTCAAGTCGATAAAATTCGCAATAAATGATAAAAAAACTAATTAAAAAATTTCCCGTCAACGGGTTTATGAACATTGCCACAAAAGGAATATAGATATATATAATTGGTTGAAAAAATTGAAAATTGAAAATATATTGAATAATAGTTGGGATCACTAGGAGTAAATATCGCACCAGATATGTTAATTGACGAATCATTTCAAATACTTAAATCGCATGGATGATAGCGTGCAAAGTGTATGTAAAGTGAAAGTGAGTTTATATATATATATATATATGTGTGTGTGTGTGTATGTGTATATATATATATATATATATATATATCATTGTAATAGTGTGAACAGATAAGTTCCTGCTTCATCAATACATTTTTATTGTTATAGGGTAATGACTCCGCATAAGTTGCTCGATTTTGTTCAGATCCCCCCCCACCCCCCCCCCCCTCCAAGTCAATTAGACATAATTGATGGAAAATGAGAATGATTTTAAGAAACGTGAGAAAACCACGTAATATTTAGTGTCCAGTTTGCGACCCCAAAGGAAGCGTTACAGAAAATAGACGTAAGGTGTATGTTCTGAGCACATCGAGATTTAAAGTTTCTAAACTGTCAACATTGGAATTCGACCAATCAACAATATATTGTCATTTTGTAATTTCCTCAAATTAACTAATGACTCTTTAGATACAGAGAAAGTCGACTGGCCCAGAGCCGATGATACTCCTTAAGGTCTTTCATATGATATATTATCAACATAATTGCATAAGTTATTGTGTTAAAGTAGGTCAAGATAAGACAACTAACACGGAAATCGTGATATAGGGACAAGACTCAGGTATGCCAAGTGAACTATGACGTGTAAAATAATAGATAGAGAAGTCAAGTTCACGTTTACAAGACAAACCAACTCACAAACATCATAAAAACTTTTAAGTATCCCATTCTGTCGCTCAGTCGATCGATATATGATTATGTAGAGTCTGTTGTAGCCTCAATTTTAGGTTCAAAAGGGCATACATAACAGACGTGGTCAATAAAATTCATGTTATTAAACACAATTCATCATGATGTATCCGAAAGTGACATTAAATGACTTTGTATGACCATGTGCTTTTATCTGTGGACACAACTTCTAAATCCTGCTAATAATACATTGTTTGTTTATAAGAACCTGTATTCTGACATGTCCCAGGTAAACAGAAAAAACTACATCCTTGATGATTCAGAAAAAGCTGCTAGAGACACAGGACCATGTAACCGTCAATGTTTCTGGGAGAGGGGACTTGTGTAGTATATCTTAATCATAAGAAATACAAGTCCCTATTTTCATTATCATTGTTATATCCTCCCCTTTGGATAGAACCTGACGAACGATAAAATACGAACTAGCTATAGATAATAGTGAAGTTGATTAAAATGCCGAAACAAGAACACTGGTACTGTACTTTTGTGTATAAAAGTGGTTAACCAACGAAACTAGTAATTAATGACTAACCTTCCAATTCTAAACAGACCAAAGCGTCTAAGCAAAGTACACGAACAAAAGTAAAAAATATAACGAAACTAAAAAAGGTACATGGAATATGAAGGATGAATTTAAATCGCAAAATGTTGATAAATAAGATATTTAAAAAAAAAGGAAGAAAATACCAACATGCCAACAGAAACAAGAATCATAATCCAAACTCAAATTCAATAAAGACTCCAGAAAAGGAGAATAAGACCAGTTGTCATGACAGGAAGGCACGATGCCATTACGCAAGCTACACACAGGCCAAGAAACAGAGCTGATAAGCAAGTGGCAAAGAAAGTTGATGGGGACGGGGAAATGCAACTATCGTAAAGCGGTCGTACAAACTGTAGGGGGAGGGGGGGGGGCGTCATATATTTAACAAGGTATCCCCAAAAGTGGATGCATATTTATCTTTCAGCAGTATTCTTCAAGACTCATTGATGTGTTTGTAAAACTTGATAGTGTGCATATCTACTCAAACAGAACGCACAGAAAAGTCGCCATTGTATATATATATAATATAATTTGGTATTTAGATATCTCATGGTCATTTTTAAGACATCTTAGATCAAGTGCATGTAACTGTCATATTTAAATGATTGTGTCTAATTAGTTATCAATATTTATCTATAACAATATGGAAAACCTTTAATAGTTATATGATGTTTGTGATATGGTTAATATTATTCCTAAAAGAGCCCAATAAACCACAGGCACTCGAGGCCAGGATATTATTTTTTAAACATTGATTTTTGTTTTAGCACTCATGACTGACGTTATTTAAACGAAATATCAGCAGAATTCAAGTTTATGTGCCGGTTGACAAATCCGAGGTCCACGGTCATTAAAAATACACAAGGCAAGCAACTCCAGATTTTAAAAAATCGACCCCTCGCTTGGAAACTGGCTCAAAAAAGTAGTTATGATAAGTTCCTTGTAAAACAATATGTATCCGTAGGTAGTGTGTATATTTACCTTTTATTTGGTGCATAACATTACAGGCAACGAGAAATTCACAATACGTACATGAGATTAACATCTCAATAACCGGAGATTTTATCGTCCATGTAATTATCTTTGACGGAAGTAACATGCCATTTCAAGGGCGGTCACTCCGACTTTTTGGGAGAGGAGTTCTGGATAGCACTATACCAGTGAACAGGTAAGAAAGGTTCCGATGTCATTACGCGCGTAACTTCAAAATAGATATTTTTATTTCTACAAATACATTTGCGGGGATGGAAAAATAATGGCTGGGCAAAGAAAGTCCACATTTGCCAACTCGGATACAATATCATGGTAAGGGATTATACAGAATGCATCAACTTTCAATCAAGCTGGCGGTAATGAGAATTTTTTTTCAAAAAAAAAAAAAATAGAAAAAAAATCATGCAGATAATGAAAAAAGGGCGCAATTTATGAAAAATATCGTGGGGGAAATATATTAACTTAGAAATTGGAAATTAAATGATTTTTTCCATAGTGATTTTTGTCAAGTTATTGAGAATATTTGAAAAGAGGCGCAATTTATGAAAAATATCGTTCCTTAGATAAAGCCCTACACCGTTTGCAGCAAAAAAAAAAAAAAAAAAAATACATTGACTTTTATTCAAGGTCACTTTGGTCCAATGTGTTGATTTTTTAAACAACTTATTCCGATTAACCAAAAGTCCAGGGATCATGATGTTTGTTAAAATGTTTCTTGGGTGAAGGGCAACAAAGTTTGAGAAAAGATATTACTTTGACATTATATTCAAGGTCATGGATAAACCCTTAATTAACATCTTCTGATAACCAAAAAGGCCTTGGGTCATGATATTTGGTCAGGAAGTCCATTGTATGGATGTTTGCCAAAACATACAGTACCTGTAGCAATACAAGCCCTTTGGGCCTCTTGGTTAATAAGTAATATGTATTTCTTTTCAAATATTCTCAATAACTTGACAAAAATCACTATGGAAAAAATCATTTAATTTCCAATTTCTAAGTTAATATATTTCCCCCACGATATTTTTCATAAATTGCGCCCTTTTTTCATTATCTGCATGATTTTTTTTCTATTTTTTTTTTGAAAAAAAATTCTCATTACCGCCAGCTTGATTGAAAGTTGATGCATTCTGTATAATCCCTTACCATGATATTGTATCCGAGTTGGCAAATGTGGACTTTCTTTGCCCAGCCATTATTTTTCCATCCCCGCAAATGTATTTGTAGAAATAAAAATATCTATTTTGAAGTTACGCGCGTAATGACATCGGAACCTTTCTTACCTGTTCACTGGTATAGTGCTATCCAGAACTCCTCTCCCAAAAAGTCGGAGTGACCGCCCTTGAAATGGCATGTTACTTCCGTCAAAGATAATTACATGGACGATAAAATCTCCGGTTATTGAGATGTTAATCTCATGTACGTATTGTGAATTTCTCGTTGCCTGTAATGTTATGCACCAAATAAAAGGTAAATATACACACTACCTACGGATACATATTGTTTTACAAGGAACTTATCATAACTACTTTTTTGAGCCAGTTTCCAAGCGAGGGGTCGATTTTTTAAAATCTGGAGTTGCTTGCCTTGTGTATTTTTAATGACCGTGGACCTCGGATTTGTCAACCGGCACATAAACTTGAATTCTGCTGATATTTCGTTTAAATAACGTCAGTTATGAGTGCTAAAACAAAAATCAATGTTTAAAAAATAATGTCCTGGCCTCGAGTGCCTGTGCAATAAACTAGTCTTTTTACAATATACTTATACAACAAACGTGTTGTCAAGGATTCTGCGGGCGACATAACGGCCGGTGTCACGTGGTGAACAGGAACCCTTTCTCTACTTCTTCTTCCAGGCCACTCGCCTTCACTCTTATTTTCTTCTTTAAATTCATCGTCACATTCTGTTGTCGAGTTAATAATTATATCGACACCTAATAACGAGTGCTTAAGATTTCGTTCTTGTGAAATATAATCTCCATTGACCAGAAAAAATATCACCACGCAATAAAACTTGCTCATAAACTTAATGTGTTTCGCCGTTA
Source organism: Ylistrum balloti (assembly GCF_031769215.1). Taxonomy (NCBI): domain Eukaryota; kingdom Metazoa; phylum Mollusca; class Bivalvia; order Pectinida; family Pectinidae; genus Ylistrum; species Ylistrum balloti. The sequence continues at coordinate 37,770 of NW_026782815.1, read as the reverse complement.
CCTTTTTATCAAAATAAATCTTATCAGTTGCTTTGTTTGGTTCCGTTAAGTATTTTTGAAAAACACATGCATGATTGGTCGTAATAGATAGGACATGTATCTCGATTTTAGATTACAAGCTTTTCAGTTATTGGAGTATATCATATTGTTCTATTGGGACAAATACATAACAGTAAATAAAAAATTGATATCAACATTTCATGGCTTAATGTCTAATTCAGCATATTTAAAATAAGGACAATTTTCTAGTTATATTTGACATGCACTTTGCACACCGACTGCGTTCATGTTAAACTAACATTTGATGTATGATATACGTTTTGATAACTTGTTTAATTGTATTTGTTTAAATGTGTTTTATACAAGCTGTTATACAAGTCATTATACAAGCTATCTGTATATTTCATGCAAGAATACCACAAAATGCCTATATAAGTAGTTTTGAGGGCTTACATGTACGACAAATATTTTTGTTCTGTTTGAACGTAACACTTACACGCACGCACGCACGCATTAGGGATTATCGAGACACCTAAATTTACACTAACATTTTCGATTTTAGTCTAAACATTGTATTTGTTTTATGTTCTATATATGTGATGTAATTTATGTAATATCTGTGTCTTGATAAAAGGGCAGATTACCTCGAAAAAAAAGACAAATCACAAATCACTGCTGTCCACACACACCCCCCCCCCCCCCCCCCCCCCCCCCCCAAAAAAAAAAAAAAAACACACACACACACAAAGCGCTAATGCTTAATTCGATGTGTAGTTTTAAGTTATTCTAATATAAATACGTATATAAATATATACATCTAGTCTCCTAGCATTTGCCCTCTCGTTATCTTCGATATACCGTTATGCAAGTAACAAAGATATGATACTGAAATGTTACTATGTCAGTGTACTCTATATATACTATCTTTTATAAATATATGACACAGTGGGGAGAATACATGTATTGCAGTGTCTTAACTGCTTAACTGACACGTAAATAACCAGTTATAATTATGGTTATTGGTCAGGAGATAGTACCTATACAACCAGGCAAACTCTATTATAAAATACAATCTATTGCAAACATTATCATATATAAGATATTTTCTTGATGAAAAGGTATGTATATTAAAGCACAGATAAGTCTCTTGTTGAACTGGACAACATTCAAGTCTTTAAAAAGCAGGTAAATCATCAAATCATGACAGAAATTTAATCGCCCACTTCAGAAATCAGGTGATAGATTAATCAATCACACTAACCTCAATCCAGATTTATATTATCACCTAGCACGTGAAGTGAGCATGGACACTGGTATTTTCACGACAAAGTCTATTGGTCGTTTTGAAGTGTCCGCATTTGTGGTCAGTTTCAAAATATCTGTACTCAGAACCAGTGGGTTACTTATGGGATGTTATCCAGCAGAGGATTCCGTTTAAAAAAGGAAATAGATAAGGTATAGATACGAAACATGTTGTAGACAACAGTAAACGACGAAAAGCAATTTAATGAAACATTGATTTTAATTTCATAAGCAATTTGAAATAACCTTTACCAAAGTCGAATTTCTCTTATCGCGGTTTACAGATAGTCAAACTTGCCGTCATTTGTTCAAGCAAACTGTCAGCTTAATGAAAAGTTTAAAAATTAGTACATCCACTTATTAAATGACGCATATATTTTTGTTTATTTGTTGTGAAATGCAATAAATTTAAGTATATATTATCATCGTTATAGAAATGTAAACATTTAGAAAAAATAGCCTTATTTATAGAAAGTTTTATCTCGGGAACAGTGCTTTAAATAGACGGAGACATCCTTCTAGATTAAATACTCAGTATGTGTGGGATACGAAGTCTAACGAATTGTCCTAACATACAGCTATGCCATGCTCAGATTGGTGTCGTGGACGCTGTGGCACACTAGCTAGCTTCAGTCTCTCAGAAGCTGGTGATAGGTAAGTCACGCACAGCTGTTGTACCTCACGTTGTTATACTGTAATGTGCATGCTTCATTGCGTTATCACATAATATTTTTTTAACAAGAACGATTATAATTTAATTGCGTGTGTTGATAGCGTAATGAGTAGACTCATTCTACACCCACTTCAATGCTACGTTTATCATATTATACGTTAGGCATTCAATCTATCCTTGGTCAAGGTAACGTGCGTGTTGTGGCCTGGGATCACTTGACGGATGACAACAGGTTACACAGCTGATAACGAAAGCAGTGTTGAGAACTCGGGGTTAGGATAAGATGGTGGTTCGGAGAGGATAAAGTTGTCACTGAAGGGGCAACGATGTGATTGGGTAACATTGTTTGCTTACGTTACAGAAATATTGTGATCCAGATACCAACATTGTCTGTGTTAAGGTGACCTTAAACATAGGCAATGAGGTCAGAGTAACATTGAAATTAATTTAGCAGGGTAAAATTGTTATGTCATAATAGGGTTAATTGTGATCATACTAGAGTAACATTCTATTCATACTAGGATAACATTAAATGATTACAGAAGAGCAAGTAAGACAATGATAAGGTAATATTCTGTGCTTATGATAGAATCACGATGTGCGATTATAGTTGATTTACATTGTGATAATTATTGAGTGATATCGTGTGTTTATGCTTGGATAACATGGTGTAATAATAGTAGAGTAACGTAGAGATCTAGAGTGTGGTTATGTCAGGGTAACGTTCTATGGTGATAGTAGAATGATGTGAGATCATGATTGATTGACATATTTGTTTGTGATAGGATCATACTGTGTAATTACAAATATTGTTATCATAGTAGAGTAACATTTTGAGCATGGTAGGGTAACATCACGTGTTTATACTAGAGTAACATTGTGTGATGACAGTAGAGTAACATTTTGAGCATGGTAGGGTAACATAACGTGTTTATACTAGAGTAACATTGTGTGATGATAGTAGAGTAACATAACGTGCTTATACTAGAGTAACATTGTGTGATGACAGTAGAGTAACATTTTGAGCATGGTAAGGTAACATAACGTGTTTATACTAGAGTTACATAATGTGTTTATACTAGAGTAACATTGTGTGATGATACTAGAGTAACATTTTGAGCATGGTAAGGTAACATAACGTGTTTATACTAGAGTAACATTGTGTGATGATAGTAGAGTAACATTTTGAGCATGGTAAGGTAACAACGTGTTTATACTAGAGTAACATTGTCTCATGATAGTAGAGTAACAGGGTTACATTTTTATTATGGTAGGGTTACACCATGTGCGCGTGTTTGGGTAACATTTTGTTATGGTAGCAGAGTAATACTGTGATCACAATAGGGTAACATTGTGTGATGATAGTATATTTACATTGTGATCATGTTAGGGTAACATTGTGAGTTTATACTAGATTAATATAGTATGATGATAGTAGGATAAGAGAGTGATCATGGCTGGGTAACATTGTGGTAAGATAGGGTAACACTAATGAAACGATGCTTTGAATATGATGATCAGCTTTCATAATCAATTGTGTTTGGGCATCATTATTTGTATTAAGGATAGGAATTCCGCATGACTTGAGGACCAATAATTACGAGAAATGAATTATTACTCTTCCACTTCATGTGTTGTATTTGGTAAGTAACAGCTGAGTACTCTTTATTTTAAGGGTAGCGGAGGTGATACATGACAGAAATATCAATCTTGACTATCTCTCGTATGTTATCAGTATTTTTTACTAATTCACAGGATAAATGATCTACGTTGACCAAGTACAAATCCAAGATGCCCCTGATGACAAACGGAGACGCTCACAATGGGAAGATATCAAACGGTCTCTCAGAGTCGGAAAGTCTGACAGCAAAAACCAACAAGAATGTGAGACTGAAGAAACAGATAAGCCTTTTTCAGGCTGTGTGTATTATTGTAGGAATTATCATAGGCTCGGGGATATTTGTATCCCCGGTAGGGATTTTACAGAATGTGAAATCCGTAGGCATGTCATGTGTAATGTGGACAGTGACAGGTGTGTTCTCGGCGCTTTGCGCCTTATGTTTTGCTGAGCTAGGCGCATGCATTCCAAAGTCGGGAGGCGAATACACTTATATTCGTGAAGCATTCGGAGATTTCTTTGCTTTTTTAGCCTTGTGGATTAATTTCATAATAATTTGTCCAGTTTGTGTGGCAGCATCCTGTCTCATTTTCGCAACATATATCCTAAAGCCAGTATATTCTGACTGTGATCCACCGTTCATTGCTGTTCGTCTCATCGCAGCCCTTATCATAGGTACGTATCAGATGTTAAAATTAATTATGTTTTCGTGATTTTTTGTATTTGGTTATATATTAAATGTGTCCTTAATCTGAAACGGAGTCGGATTACCCAACCATTTATATTTTGACATTTGTCTACATCTTTTTCGTAACTTGCCTTTGGCATTTTCACACTTTTTGATCCTGTCGCCATTGACGAAATCCGTCTAAAAGGATGCAGTTTCAAAGTTTGTAGTTGGCATTAAATGTATATATCATTTAACTCTCATTTACAGGTTTATCCCTTTGTCTTCTACGAGCCTTTCTCGGTTATTTCTTTCAATACACTCATTTTACGCTTCAAGTAATGATTGTTTTTGCTTAGCTTTGTCCTCTTAAATGAACTGCAGTACTGAGCTTTGTCCGCTTAAATGAACTGCAATATTCAGAAAATGGCAATTCCGATTTTAATCGTTAAACAAGAACACGTGTATTTACCGAGGTATTCAGTTTAGTAAAACTAATACTATACATTGTTGTACTCGAAAACGAACCAATGAATATCAGATAATACAAGTTCTGGTTCTGAAAACTTTTACTCATCAAAGAAAACAATTCAAACTCGTTTTTGATAGATTTATTATAAGTATGTAATTCATGATATTTTCTTTCATGAGTTTTAAACATATATTCTAATTTGTTCCGCTGTCGTCTTGTGAATGATCAAATTTTATTGATATTAAATTTGATTTGCGGGCCAATTTATTATTAGATGATAGAATTTAGACTCTGAATTTTTCCGCTTGCCTTTTGTGATGTCGCTACCACATGTTTGATCACAAAAGAATTTACATTCCAATTTGTTCATTTTCCTTTTATGATATAAGAGAGAGAGAGCGAGTTTCTCACACTCAAAAGCAATTGACATCTTAGTGGAATTTCTTTTCACTGTTTATCTCAAAATAGAGTTGCGTGTAGAAAGATAAATCTTTAGTTAAATCTTCGCAAGAAAGAGTAATATGTTGATATTCATCCGACGATTTGAATGAAACTGACATTCACAATGGGAAACTGATTTTTTTTTTTGTAAACACCATGCTAATGAATCAATCGTTAAATACCATTGCCAATACTGCAGAAATTGTTGTTCTGTCGGGTCACAATGATTTCGAAGCACTGCGAAATCTTGTAATTTCTATCATGAATTTGAGCATTATTTTTTACAAGCAGAGTATAAACGTCACGTGCTAAAAGCATAGGTTTTATACACCTTAGTGCGTTAATTATTACATTTGACAGGCAGATGTATTGATGGCTATCATTAAATACATAGAACTCTTCGTCATTAAATATCATATTGATTTCTATAGAGACAGCGGCAATGTCTGCGCCATTAGGACTGTCACTGTTGGTAACGAAAATTTTCCATGTTTTAAATAACATTGTGAAAAGGAAGAGGTTATAGAGAGAGAGACAGAGAGGGAGACACAGAGAGAGAGATTCATGAAATGTCATTTACCACCAATATAAATGACCCAGGTCTACAGATAATCTTTTTTGCCTTGGACAATAAATTAAGACATCTCAATGAATAGGTATTCACACGAGCTTTAAAACTGATATTTTTATATGACCTTTTGCAAAATACTTTCCTCTTTGTCATATTATACTTTTAAGGGTGAAAACAAAATTGAAATTCATATTTTGATTCCTCATTACTGAAAATATTTCTTTATCATGAAGTAACTTTTTGCGGATGTGATAACACAGTTTATCAGCTAATAGACTGTCTACGACAATGTTACGAAATCCTCGAGATTTGATAAAGTAGAGTTTTATTATCTATTAGTGCTTGCCAACCCTACGTTGTTGACAGTGGAGGTCAAAGTCACCATACATATGTAGCTGATTATATACTATTCAAGTCTTTATGTAACAGCTATCGTAATGTCACTGTAAACATGATATCTCATTCAGTCTATACTTTTCGTGCTTCTCCTTGACATACTTAAAATCTAGTACAGTAAGCAGAAATGTACGTGACTGCGTTATCTTCCTCCAAAGTAATGTGTTATGTAATGCAATTACAGCATATACGTCATTTTGCATGAACTAATTGAGAATATGATTTCACTTTTTATGAACCTAGATATTTTTTTCACAATGTTTCATTTCATAAAGAAAAGATCAATTTATTGTCTCTATCTCATATGTCAAAGCATTCAAAAAATAAGAATTCAGAAGACAATCTTACAACTTTTAGTGTCAAACGAAATAATGAAAAAGTGGATTAATATCTCATCCTTAAGTAAAATGTGTATGACACTGGATTTATATTGTTTTGTAGAAGACTTAAAGTGTTACAAAACTAATCCGACTGTAGTTAGGTATATAATTCATGAAACGAGTCATTTCAAGCTCGCGAAAGTGAAAATTCTTAGACATTCACAATCAAATGGAAATATGAATTATACCATATCACAGTAAAACGAGCATCTCAACCTTCTATATGTTTCCAATAAACCTATTCATAACAATTATATCTAAATGATGAATGCGTTATTCAAGAAAAAGGCGTGATTAAAACGTACTTTGGTTTATACTATTCTTCGTCAAATCATTTCATTGTTGGCTGTTGACCTTTGTATTACAATGTTGTTAAACAATGTTATTTGTGTAATAATGTTTAAGTAACAATGTGGTAAAATTATTCTCTGAAGTAATGTTATGTATTGTGTAATATTACTAGTGATTAGTATTATAATGTATGCAGATGAAATTATTATGCTGTATGACATTGTTTATCTTATTTATTTGTTAAACAGCATTGCTGATCTCCATCAATTGTATCAATGTAAGATGGGCTGCAAAGGTACAAGTTGGCATTACTATATGTAAACTCGTCGCACTCGCCACCATCGTCGTCATCGGATTCGTCTACCTAGGGAAAGGCAAGTTCCTCCGATTTAAATTTGTTTTTTCAATTGAGATATTTAAAATAATTGAAATAAATGATCGGTTTGATTTTACATGATATACAAAGGAGTGGGATATGAAGTAATGAATGAGTAAACGATGATCTTTCATTGTGAAGTTATTTTGTTATTACGGCCGCCTTTTGACCGCCGTCATGCTTCGTAAATTTTTGACACCTCTCGAAAAACCGAAACCTATTTCAATGAATCTTACAGAAATATTCCATGACCAAAGCTAAATCAAAATTATATATTATATGGTCCCCGGGAGGCTTCAAGTGCGAGTCCAGAAGGAGTAAAATTTGATCAGATTTTCAATTTTTAATCACCATTAATAATAAATTCAAATGTTTTCATAGATGGTTCTTAATGTGTTTTTGCAAAATCATAAATTTCATGAACCAAGGGTCTCACATTTCCCGTGAGGAGGGGGTACACTTTACAATGGTTTATGTAGGGAAAATGCATTTTTGTGCATATCGATTTATTTTAATTCAATTGTGGTTAGAAATACGAATGCATTGTTACTCAAGAAACCGTTAAGGCCATTGGACCTGCTTTACTATTTCTTTAAAAGACAAGGTTCACAAATATTTTTACGTGCATGTACCAGTCAATGTATATCAACCACAATGAATTGAGCTTGAATTTATAAGAAATATTCTACATCCACTACATATGGCGTAAAGTATCCAAATTTCCACTTTTATCTGTCTACAATAAGACAAAGATTGGCGGTTTTTATTTTGAAAAATTCATTTAAGAACAGAAAAAAATGCTTAAAAGACTCTCAGTCAGCGGGATAAGACATCAGAAAATTAAAATTTATTTAAGGACGTCTTTAATATAAGCCCACGTTGAATTAGGTATCATGTTGTGATGTTTACCGAATTTTACAATAAAGTATGATCTGTAAATTGTTCACGTGGGCATCCTTGCCATTTAAAGGATTACAAAGTTTATACAGGAAGGAACTTCTTTTACTGAAGACACTTCAAATGAATATATAAATATATGATAGCACGAAGAAATAAATAAACTCGGCAAAGAAAATAAAGATAGGGATGGTGTTATCTTTAGAACAGACGTGCAGTACCGTAAAAGGAAATTACTTTGTCTGTGGTGGGGAATTTATATAATCTGCACCATATCTAGCTAATTTCCTAGGGTGTCTGTTTGAAAGGTTAAGTGACCATTCATCAAAGGGGTTTACATTTTATTAACGTTCTCATAATGTACACCTGTCACGCACGATCATCTCGAGGGACGTTGACGAGATTTCAATTACTGATCAAGTAGAACGTACGAATGTATTGCTTCTTAATGTCGGCTTGTTTGTGTCATCAACGCTGTACAAAACTGTCGAGATTAATGAAATTGTTCTACTCGATCGCAAATTGTCGCACGAAAATCAATGGCTGCTCGCTAGTGATAAGCTAAGAGTGTGGTTGATAACGTCTTCTAAGATCTGGTTGGTATTCAAGTACACTTCACGCAATTATCGTCGGTACATTTTGTGTTATTACGTGTATGATAATGGAATCACACAGAAAAGTATATCGTTGGTGTTGCCAATTACTATGTTCCATCAACAAGCTATTTGAATCAAATCACCACGAGGTTTTAAGATGTTTTGACTGAGGTTCCCCATAATAAAACGTGAAAGCAATTTTTATATTGCAATTCATACATATCATCTCAGATACCGTTCGGTAAACACCATTCTCAACTCCTTTGTACCACAAATCTTATGTAAAGCTTGAAGGAACATTGCAAAACCTCCCATTGAACATTCCAGTTGATATTTTGTTGTTTTCCTTCCCAACATTTTTGCACGTTAAATCTTTTTCATCGTTTCATCGATTTAAGGTTTGAGAATGTTTTTCTTCAAATCGTTGTATTTTCTCATTGTTTTTTAAAACCGACATTGTCAACGTTGTTTTAATCGAACACGATATTCAACTTTCAGGTAAGGTGGAAAACTTCAAAGATTCCTTCGCTGATAGCGACTATAGTGCAGGGGCTGTTGCAATATCGTTTTACTCAGGATTTTGGGCATTTGGAGGATGGTATGACATTACACATACGAAATTATATATCTGAAATATACCATGAACATCTTGTAGTTAATTTGATCAGCAATTATTGATTATCGGATGTGATAAATCAGATAAATTGATTTCTGAATTTAGGAAAACCTGCACCAGCGATATATTTCAGGAGCATTGAAAGGTAAAATTACCTACATAAGAACAATTTGATACACTTTCTTCAATCTGCCTGCTCACCTTCCACATGAACTTATCAGGTAATTCTCGTTATAATTGGTTCTGAGTCTGGTATATTTCTATTCACAGGAGCTATCTTAACTTCCTCACCGACGAATTGATTGAACCACACAGGTAAATTGTTTTCAATTATTTTTTCAGTATCTACACATCTCTCCTGTTTCATCACAGCGTAATGTTAATGACGTCATAGATTTGTGTTGTTTAATTGATGGGTCAATCGTGGTTGTACAGATTGGTTTGTCTTGTTGATGCCATTTATTTCCTTCTTAGCAAATTACTATGGAAACGCTTCCGTATAACCAACAATGTCTATTATCCAGGATAAAACGTTAAGCAAAACAAGATTTCAGCGATAGATATAAGCTTGCAGTTTTAGAACAGTTGTATTAAATCGACTCTAAAATATCCTTCAGGTGGATATTTGGATCATGTACCTTCATTTACTGTTTCAGTTGTTGGTTTTCTTCGTTACAAAGTGATATTGAAACGACATTACATGATTTTTTAAAATGAATTTTTGTTTGAAGAAATTTACCACGGGCAATCATTATTTCCATGGCGATCGTGACGTCAGTATATTTGGTGGCAAATATAGCTTACTTCGCTGTTCTCACTCCTATGGAGATGCTTCAATCTACGGCAGTCGCTGTGGTAGGTTATGAATTTATGTATACTTTGATTACAGAATAAAACGGACACTCGCGATAGGCAATATTTTCCGAAAAAAAAAATTTGTCTTTCTAGTGGCGTCAGAGTACAACACACCTCCTATATCAAAGCATGTTTCTGTTCACAATTACCAGTATCGGTAATCGATATGGCCGGATCATCAGAATGATATATTTCTATCAAGTAGGATATCTATAAGCCTTTTTCTGTATTAAAGCCTTGTAAACTTTAGTAAATTGTAATTGATGGTTTCCACGAGGAACATATTGGTCTAACGATATTACAAATGTATTGATTGATGTCATATGTACTGTACCAATCTAAATACATGTTATTAGAGTATCACCATTTCTTCGTAACGTCACAAGTACTACCTTATCAATAGTGGCCATAAGGGGAACATTTTTATGAAACCTCATGATATAAGTACTTCTTTTGTGCAACCTTGCAACAAATATTGAAAAAAAAAACCAACCCAAAGCAATAATATTATCAAACAATTATAGTAAATTCGAAAAATTTAAACCTAACATTGTAATATATATCAACATTGCAATATATATCACTTCGTTACTAACTTTAATAGACAAGTGCATTATGCATGTACGATGAGTTGTGTTAAACATATATGGTATGTTTTACATTTAAGCGCCAAAAGGTGTTACTTGTCTAAATTTGTAAACTTGGCATATTTCTACGTTTTCACACACACACACACACACACACACACACACACACACACACACACACACACACACACACACACACACACACACACACACACACACACACACACACACACACACACACATATATATATATAAATTGTATATCATCAATGTACACAATTTTCAGACGTTTTCTGAAATGACGGTTCCAGTGATGGCAGTGGTTGTCCCTGTACTGATAGCTATCTCAGTAGCAGGGTCCATGAACGGTACCAGTCTTTCTATGTCAAGGTAAAAAAACTTATCCGATATCCGATGAATTGTGTTTAACATTTATACAAAATTGAAATTATGTTCTCCACAGCGAATTGTATCACTTTCAAATAATCATATACAAAATATATTCATTATCAGCAACATCAATATATCGAAGAGAAAATTCTGACGACAAGCTATAATACTCTTGACACTTGTTTTATATCCAAATACATGTTTGTATTATTATCATTATATATGACTTTGCTTATTGCATGGAGGGACCCCGGCGTATTCTGAGTTTCATCAGCTTCGGCGGTCGAAACAGCTATTTCTGCTAGACATATTGAAGTCACACAATGACTTACATAGCATTGCTTCTGTAGTCGTCTTTAATATAGTATAACTGAATATTGCGAAGCAATTTCTCACAAAATGTGGAATTTTATTTTTTTCTTGTCAACTTTTTACTTTCTTTCATCAAAACCTTCTTTGTTTGTGCCACTGAACTGAGATGTTGTTTCATATTGATGAACTTATCTCATTTTTTGTCTTCCATCAGATTATTCTTTGTCGGTGCCAGTAATAATCACCTCCCCAGTATAGTCGCCATGATAAATTACAAGTTTCTGACACCAGCCCCGTCTCTGATCACCATTGTAAGTCAATTATACACGATAATTTATATACAATGTTCATATTTCTGTAAACTAAGTTTATGTAACATATGTTTTAAATTTGTATTCTATAAGCTGACATGCTTTGAAATGCTGTTTAACTTCTAACGTTTGTTCAAAGTAAATAGTGATAACGAAGATATTGTGCTGCATAATTTTATAAACCTCGAGCCATACTTGTTAATGCCTACTTAAAATAGATTTTCTATAAACTTTATCAAGATTCCAAAGCATGGTAGAAATTACCGGTTCAGTCTTCATATATCTTTTCTGTTTCCATAAAAGTAAATTCCATTAATTGTATTTTTAGTTGACAGCTAAATTCCATGTTTCACCCACGTAGAAGGAAATTGTACGAGAGCAATGAAAATAGAATGAAATCGATGTCGGTCTGTTATTGATGCTTCCGTATTTACCTACACAGCTCGTGTTGACACTACTAATGCAGAGTCTTGGAGATGTCTTCTATCTGATTGAGATGATGGGCTTTAGCTTTACCACCGTACTGGCGTTCGTCTTCGCAGGTCAGATCTACATGAGGATCACAAAGCCTGACATGCCAAGACCTATCAAGGTAAAAAAAAATGAACGTTCAATAATTCAAGTCGAGGTTGTGACGTCAAAGCGCGTGATACTTAAAATAAACTCTTTTGTTTAATATAGATACAGAGTCATGGCTGAGATCAAAGAAAAAGCTTCATTATGTTTAAGATGCATTCAAGTCCTGTCTGTTCTGTATACAACAGGGGCAATTTAATTTCTACAATTTAAAAAAAGTTCTGCTTTGATCTCAAATGTTTATTTCCTGCAGTATTATAACACAATGCTCAGGCATACAAATAAAAGAGGATTTGATCATAAAACAGTGCGAAACGATTAAGTGTATTCAAAGCAAAAGGAAAGACAACATTAATCTTAGTAACGTTAAAAAGAGATTGTGGGTTGTTATAGTGGATCTAATAAATAAGGATAATTTTGCCTCTAGATTTCCAGAATAGCAATTGTTTTGCGAATTTCGGACGCTAAAATGATTTAACCTTTGAAACTATATATTGTTCGCTGTCAAGCAAATATGTCGCATGTCTACTGCAGCTCCCCCTGGTGTTACCAATTTTCCTGTTCGTTATGAGCCTGGTGCTGTTGGTACTCACCTGTATACAGAAACCTGGCATCAGTTTGCTGGCCTTCTGTCTCACCATGGTAGGGGTGCCATGTTACGTCCTGGGCATATACTGGAAATCTAAACCAGAAGTGTTCAATAGATTTAATAGTAAGTATGATAATGTTGGAATCTTTATTCCGTGAAAAGTGTTATGAATACGATGATTTCAGCGGCAAATATTCAGAAATTGTTATCAAATAAAAAAAAAAAGGATCAAAACATATTTTACTTTGATAGCATGTACAGAAAATTCATCAAACGTGTGTTGCTTTTGATCGCTTTCTTGATAATACAATAGCTGTATTTAGTGTTAACAACGTAGTGGAAGAATGTTCTGATGATTACTTGATCTATGAACATTTATTTATCTATAATCGGAAAAGTGTATTGTCATTTAGACTTTTGACTTTGTGGTAAATGATTGTGCGCTATGTCGGGTAGGCTTATAGTTTAAGTTAGATCAATGTCTTTCATTCTACGAAGACATTTCATGGGTGGTAAAGTTACACTATATAATACACTTCGTGAGACTCGTTATGTGACTGGATAGAAAAACCACAGTCGATTTTAATATGTCTTTGAGTTTTGTTAGATCTACCGATATTTTTGGTAGCATTTTAGAACACATTTTGTGGTTTTCATTTCAGGTAATGTTACATCCTTCATACAAAAGGTACTTTTAGTTGTTCCACAAGACGATGAAATCGAATGGGCGATGAATTAACATTTGGATGAATATTAAGTCCAGTCTGGCACCGATTGGTTGACTTGTTTTGGAAGTGACCAATAGGAAAAGTTATGAATAAGTGACGTCACTGTATTGCACGAGTTTAATTGTATTGTTTGAAGTATGAATGAAGTTTGAAGTATGATTGTAATGCATGGTTCAGATACGATAAGAGTGAGTGACACAATAGCGTGTGTGATATAAGTAAGATAGATTGTGTACGATAGAACTAGAATAACGCCCTCTCTCGTTCCTTCGCTTTGTAGAAAAGACACGAGACTGACACCATTATGTGAGCTGATTGTCTTGATATGAATCTCTGCATCGTCAAATGATTTTTGATTTAGGACAGTGTTTACTTCCAGACCACCATTATTTCCCACCTGGTATATTGCAATACGTATTAAATGAACATGACATATACTTAAGTAAAACATTCCTTTATGATGTCATTGTGTTCTGTTCACATTTAATGACATTGTGATGTTTACATTATCACATACCTAACATGTTTTAACTACATCCATTACATAGTTTATGTTATTAAACATATGACTTAGCGGAGTTGTTATTAGCTAAAATGCCCCATTGTTTAGGTTGTGACGTGATGACGTATACAATTTGACGTCTCATAAAAGATATAAAATGAGAATATCTCCAATCTGGATTTTGTAACAGCCCCATAAAATTTTTTTTTCATGAATGTTTGCGAAAGTTATGTGACAAACAGAATCTTAAATTCGCTTCCATTCGATATAAGGTTTATGGAACTCTTCAGCAATTCGTTAAAATTTACTGCGCCAGAGGCTAAAAGATTAAATATATATATCAGACTCATTCGTTTAAGAAATCTCATCTGAATGGAAACTTCTGTAAGATCACATTATGGTTTTTTCAAAACAGCAGGTATGTTGACTTTCTAGCAAATGAAAACTGAAGAAAATAGGATTGTGGCAAATCTATTTATTTTAATTATTAAATTGTACATGTTAATATCAAGCTGTATATGTTCACGAATGTTTGGTGATAAAATGTGTGTTATTGTGCAGATTTATATATATTTAAGTGCTACGGACTTGTAAATGACAGACACATGCCATTAATATCACATACATTTCAGTATAAACCCCCTATTTCGATTGTGATGTATGTTTCAGTATTAAACACATGTTAGCTGTAGTCGCGCCAGTGTCGCGATGCTTCATTACATACTAATGGATGTCTTACATAATCCATGCAGTTGTTTGTGAATCATCTGGATGTTTTATTGTGGAGTCATACATATTTTAGTGCTACAATTGTGTTAGTTTTAATTGTATCGATACATAATGGGTCGTATTACTATTTCTGTCTCATTTACATCTAAGCTAGTAAGTATCCAGTTCCATCCAAAATATAATGAAATGAAAAAGTAAACAGGGATTGAATCATCCTCAAAATGAAAGGATTCAATACTTAAGCATAAAATACATGCACGTATGTTACAGAAGCCATTATTTATTTCAATGCCTCTGACAAGAATCGAACCTGGGACCCTGGCTTACTAATCTGTCGCTCAACCAATCGAGCTAAAGAGAAGTTCTCTCTAGCCGAGTGGTATATTGCAGCTAGTTTTAATAATGCCACTTTGTATCTTCATTTTACTGAAAATATTTACTAAGTCTTACATACTTGTACACAAAACACTTAAGTGAACATACTATTTCTACACAAATTTTAGAATCAGAGTCACACATTAATTGTTATTTTACTATGACATATTACAAGTGTGCCGGACTAGGAACCGATAATTTTGTGCATAAGATATATCTCAAAATTATCCATATCTATCACTACGTGACCACCATGATCGATATTATTCCCTTCCATCATAACAACACAACGAGCAGGTTGAATACCGTTGTATAAGAGACTCTTCATCGTTTATACATTTGTAATACATGTTTTACGTGAGTTGTAATCACATTGATATCAAATATTTAAAAAAAGAAAACGATAATTATACAATACTGGAAAATACACATGACTGCTTAGAAAAAGTTGCTCGTTTTCTGTTTTTTGTGGTTTCAACTGCGAAAATACGTAAAAAAATGTTTACAGAAAGACAACGGGTTATGCATACAAATATATTGTAATTTAAAAAAAAAGTTAACGCGTTCCCTCTTTATCCACTTAAATGTATTCTACACGAATATATGAATTATGCATACCATGACATTATAGAACTTTCCGCAATATTTATTTCTCTTTTTTTCATAACTATGATCAGAAATATTTTAACTTTCTAAGTATCGATCTCATTTTTTATATATATATATGAAGTCAGTGTGTGGGCCAAGTCACATCACAGTATCAAGTCCTCAAACGAAACAGAGAACTTAGGTTGTTACCTCGTTAATTATTCATTATTAAAAGTAAATTGGTAATACATATTTATAAATTACTGTATTTAAAATGCCGCTGTATCTACGAAATGCTGATATTTTTTGTGTGACGCATGATACAGTGTTCTGGGTTAAACATTTACAAAAAGCAATGAAAATACAAGTGTATTTGTAGTAAACAATTTTTTTGTACATGGTTGATGTGTTTACTAGTTTCATTCGATGAAATAAATGTCTGTATCCGGATGTGTTTCGAACCCTTTATTTGTAAACGTTCAGACCATTTACAGTTCCCCACTTCTATCTAATTATGCCTTCACTTGGCGATTTCATAATCTGTCATTGATGCATGTCACACGGATATCATTCGTAAGGATTGTAACAGTGAATATCTATTAACGGTAACATGTAAAACCACGTTTATTCACGTCCAGAACGAGAGGTCCCAGCACTTGACCCATTAGAAAAAAAATATTGGATGTGAAAGGCATGGAACATAGGTGTTAACCGTAGCTAATGTTAATAAAAAATACTATGACAACATCTTCACTTTCCTAAATATGTTTGACTAACTTTAAATTATTACTAAACATGAAGATGTAATTTGACGAAGTCTAATTGTATTTCGTGCTCCATCAACCAGTTCTACTTTATGTTGACCTTAAAAAGGAATTAAAAGTAGACTATTATCGGAAATACTATTTGGTTTAGCGCGGATGAGGATTTGTACGAAAACAACAATTTATAGAAAACATGTAAAATATGGCCCCTTTAGTTAGTACGTACACTGAGGAAACTCACATTTCACAGTAACCTTTTAATTAAATAATACATAGACAAAACTTTACTTTAATGAAACTTGAAAATGGATAAATGAATATGAAACGAGGAATTGACAGAACAAACTTTTGAGCGGTGTGTGATAAACAGACCAGGACCACCAAGAGTTTTCCCGTGACACTTATAGCATCTGCCACGATTTCCCTGAAAAAAGACGTACACCTGTCATTAACGATATAAGTGATGTAACAAATAATGAGCTAAATACCTAACTTTTGTTGTATGACCTGGTCAAAACAAAGACGGTAGAATTGGATTACAGCGTAGTTTTGATCACTTACGGTAGACAATCCTGGATAAACAAGAAAATTTTATTATCCAAACTGATGTTTTGATCAAAATCACCATTTTTATAACTTTGTAAAATCTACGTTCGCCTGCCTTGGCATTCTCGGTGTACAGCCTTGAACTCACATCCACTGGAGATGTAGAGAGTTTGAGATAGGTTTTTATTCTATGAAAATATATTGCTAGATTTTAGAAAATTATGTTCATATATAACGTTATAGTCATGATTGTTGGCGAATTTTGATTTCTTGAGATAGAGACATGTATGTATAACGGGTTACTCAAAGTGAGATAGCCATTCTCACAAACGAGTTAACATACGTGTTTGTTTTTTTTATTTTTCGGTTTGTTATCAATAGAAAACACAGACATGTAGCAACATTGACGCCTATCAATCATTTGAGCAGTTACGGATTTGAACATATACACCTGTAGACGTGACACGTACCCAAAGTACGACCGAAGGAGTGACATAGTCGAAATATGTACCAAATGCACATTCTGATCTCCCAGAGTTACTTCCCTTCGTTTCATTCTGTCGAGATAAGCTTGATAGCCGAGGTTGCTCAATGCACGACCAGAGGAGTGACGTATGTGATCGTGACTAGACTAAGCTAATAGGGAAGTCTGACCTTTCTTTATCGTCTACGTAATAGTGTACCACACATATACAGTCAGGGGTTCGGGTTTGTCTAATAAATGATGAATATACTGTCATAAGAGACAAAATGAATCAAACCCATTGGAGGTGAGATAGGTGGATCTCAACCCGTCAAACATTTGCTCATTCTCAGACCACTGTAACCTGTGGCGGTATATAAGCGTGGAAGTTCGTCACTGTTGCAACCCCCAACATGATAAATAAAATCCAAGATATTGTTATGACTGACAGACGAGTTACAGAGAGATATATATAGCCAGTATAGTTGAGATTTCACAGGAAAGAGTACATTAAATTCTTATTAAAGATCTTGCAATGAGAAATAGCTCGCCCTGTTGGGTACCGAGACTTCTGACAGTTGATCAGGAGCTGTTTTGGGGCAGATCTTGCTAACATTCTGCAGAGGTTTGTGAGTATGGATGAAACTTGGGTCCATTGTCCTACTCACAGCAGCAGCAGTCTATTTAATCTACTGCATTTACCACAAAACCTTGTAAGTATATATTGTAGACTCGTTGTAAAATACATCCACGAAATAACTGTCAATAACATAAAAATAACCATACTTTAAATTAGTAATTAACACATTCATGACAATTAAAATGGTTTCTCAGTTTTCATATCAATTTCTTGTTTGTAGGCCGAAAAATTCTATTTTTATTGAATCTGGACATACGCATAGCCAAAATCAGCCCTGTATCCAGCCGAGAGAATTTCTACCTAGGTAGAAACGCATTATCTAAGGAACCTGTGCCAGTGGTACCTCTCGCAATACATATTAAGGTTGTTGCTTTGCCTTATTACGTTCAAAAATAATTACCCGGGGAAAACCCGAGTGTTCGGGCAGCTGACCCCTTACCTTTTCACGTTCGGTTCTTGAACCGAATCATCATATCTTCTGTACTTAAAGAATATTTAGTACAATATCTTAAATGGATCAAAAGACGCTGATCCATAACAATTCTAAACAAATGACGATCACAATTTCACAACGTTCTAGTCACAAATATATGCAGTCACAAGAAATCGCGTCTATGGCAATACCATAAACAAAGTGTGTCAATGTTCAGAGTTGGACGATTTGTACTTTGAACATTTCTATAAACACATATACATTGTATATAAATGAAAATTTACAAGACCGTAATTCCTGGTAATGTTTCCTTGTAGATGTCTCTGTGTATTTTTTCTTTTGTTGATATTTTGTCCCGATATCATCAGAATTTTTGGTTTTTGTTTTTGTTTTTTTTTAAAACTGTCTTGGTTTTTATGACCTTGACCTCAGCATCAATGGCGACTCAACAAACGTATCCTAGATCTTTCGGAAATTGCTGTATCTGTCCCTGAAATAACTTCTGTACTTTCACAGGAAGTTTGCTACAAAGAATATTCTTTCCGTACTTAAGTTTTATCCACTGCTTGTTCATCTTTTTCCTTTACATTTATATCTGGACACTTACATGCAAGAAGGATTAAAATACACTTAACGTAGGTCGGAAGTAAAACAGGGACCTAGTTTAAAAACATTATCTCGTTGGGAAAATTGTTAAATATATTATTCATTGAAGCGGGCGATTTTTTAGTGAATTTGATACAATCAAATTAATTTAAGCTCGAAATCACACATATTTCCTGTTTCATATTCTCTTGTACTGGAAACAATTGATTGATCAGGGACTGTTCTCGTTTTTTTAGATTTCTATGTATATCCCCTTGTGTTGTAAACCTAAACGCTACCGTTCCATATAGCTACTCCTGTGGTGAAGGCATCACAAGGTAGAAAAAAAAGTAAAAAAAGATGAACTTACATATATTTTATTGTCTAGTATCCAGATGACCGATTATCGGCCATGTTGTTAAAAATATTAAATTTGGTCAGCTAAATATTTTCAATGGTCACATTTTACAGGTGTTGTCAGTTTTGCAGAGAGGATATATTTCCAAACACCTGTCATGGTAACAAATCACTTACGTTTAAGCAAATTCAGGATGGCTTCACCACATGACTGTTTGTGGACACTGAGAAAAATTCACTTCCTGTAAAACCAGCGTTTGGTGTGTAGACACAGATTCGAGACTGCCCAAGTAGCGAACTCCAGCACAATGCAAAAAGTATATTCTGAAAAAAAGAATCCCGCATTGTTCATTTCTATAAAATATTTTGGCTCCTCCCTGTCTAGGTCTTGAGAAGAAGATTTTTGAAATTAAATACATTCGACGCTTTTCTTACCCGCCCCTCAGTTGCCGCTTTTATTCAATATCGATATGAGAATACCAAAATTACCGACCAAAACTCATCTCATATTTCTATCAACGATTGAATTCTTTTCAATGAAAGGTACTCAAACTGTGTTCAACTGTAAACGTTACCCCCTACCCAGTTGAAGTTGACAAATATCAATTAACACTTTATGACCCAAAAATATTAAAATTGAGATGGAAAACAACAAGAAAATTACAACATTTCAACATAATCATAACCAAACCTCAGAGTCAATACAACAAGGGCAAAATATGGACAAAAGAAAGATTTACACAAAGCCCCCACAAAAAAATTACAAGGATATTAAGATCTGTTCTGATAGAGAAATGGCTTCTGCTTCGTCGCCGACATAATATCACGCTCTCAACTAAGAACAAGGTAAACAACAATGGAACCAACAGGCAAACTAACGAGCATCAAACACGTCCAGTTTTATATCGAACGGGGAAGTCAAATATTTCTCAATGAAATCAATTTGACGACCAAAAAACTTCCCCTCAATTTCCATACACCTGGCTCTTTTTCTTTTCTTTAATTTTAACCTATGTTATGATTTTGTAGTCAGTTGACGTCTGCTTACACGAAATGGGATACCAGGAACATGCTCTTGGATATCGAATTAGCTGTTGCTATCTAGAAATGGAAAAAATCACAAAAAGAAAAATGAAACGTTCACTCTCGCCATACAGATAAATGGAAAGCTGTCCATGTTGTGGGAAAACGTCGAGATAAGTGGTTGATTGAGACGAGTCTGACGTATCCGTGATTGGATTTCCAATTATGATGGGTACATACGATGGACATGGTCAATAATTTCATGTTATTTGAAGACAAGAATTCATCAATATGATTAACAATGAAACGGTCTTTATGACTCGCGTGTGATAAGCTCTTCGTGAATACAGTCTCGTATGGAAACAAAAACGACTATGTCAACAAAGGGCCATGCTTAGTTTCAACAGGTATGCCAATAGTCTGTTGGAAGATCTTACCTCCAGACTCGACGAAGATGTTGTCAACCAAACAAACACTCCATCATTTTTATGTCTCATCTTCGATTTGAACGTATTTTTTCACAAAATACGCTTCAATAAAGTTCACCAGACTATATCCATACTGCCGTTCACATTTCATCGACTACAAAGCTCTCATAACAACAGAACGAAGACGTTCTTTCAGTTTTTGAATGGGGTGTGGTGATGTACATAGTAGAAAAGTCAGAGGAAACGTTTTTATAGGAGAAGATTAGTGGAAAGGTCTTTGGAGGTCTTTAAATTCCACATAACATTAATTACACATCTTAAGTATTATCACAATAAGTACGTACTAACTCATATTTGATAGTACTAATTGTGGTACAATAATAAACTTCGAGGGTACATCACATTCTCATCATGTTAAAAAAGAAAAAAACGCGTTCTTGTACTTGTATACACATAGACACAGACTTTTTTGTTTAATTTACACATACTTGTATTATACATAACGACATATACGACATACCATCACCCGAGTTTAATTGTAGTGATCAAATGAACACTTCCACCTTTTACCGAATATTCTGACAGGTTCTTTTTTAATCATTAATTATTGTGAAAGGAAATGTTATAATTTGGAATTAAACGGAAGAAAACATTTTTTGATTAAAGGATTTCAGCTTCTGTGACGTCAATCCACCATGCCTTTTTTCCTAATCGAGTCTTAGTGACGACCCTAAGAATTCCCGATAATCTTTACATTCCAAATTATTTATGTACACCTGCTCGGTGTCGACTTCTGTCACAGAAATCGTGATATTTTGAGCAATATTGAATACCGTAGTGCGACCTGTAAAAACAATTCTGAAAAGAAAGGGAACGCTTATCATCCTGCTTCTATGAAATCTGTTCCTGGTTTCCTGGTTTTTTTCCTTTTCTTTTTTTATACTCGAAACTATTAGATCATCTTATTAAGATACAAATTGTGCATCACATGTAGCATTACTTGTTAAATTACATGCCATATCGTTGTTTCGTCCTTCTAGCCCTCAACAGCGCTGCGAAAGGAAGATAAACTCTAGCAATTTAAGTGAACTACAAAGCGGTTCATATACCATGTGTACGAGGTTCACTTCCCTTCGTCAGTAAATGCTTGCAGCAAATCAGATGATCAGTCATTATATTTAAAATGTGTCACTCAAATTTACGTTCAGTTGACCATGCAATATATTACAATCTAGTGTCGCTATGTAGCATTGTTGCAGTTAACAGTTGTTTGATTCGCCACCAGGCAATTAAAAATATACATTGTACATCGTAGTTCCGAAATCAGGTTCAAATGATTATGATATAGATAAGCCGAAATTTGATTTTGATACGTTCATTTCAGTCATAGGAAATATAATTTTCATAATTGACATCTTGGCGAACGTGATTATTTACACAAGTTTGAAATTTGGTCACACCTTAGGTGAGTTACACCAAGTTAAGGCAAATTGGTCGAACATTAACTACCACAATATATTAATACTTCTCAGTATTACAGATCAGGTGCCTTAAAACCTCTCCATATTAAATACGATAATGTAGAAGCACCGACGATCAAGCTTTTGTAGAAGTAAAACAATTATTGATAATGAAAACAACATTTATAACCACTAAAGTAGAGTGAGCTGTTAAACGAATATGCTGATCATAATTTTGTGTACCGCTTTCTTGACAAGTCTTTTTGTTATTACCGAGTAGGAAGCGAGTCTTAGGTACCAGCCTCTAAATTTGATAATTCATATCTGCATTTAACTCCTGTCAACTAGGTTAAGTGATAACTTAGAAGTCTCCCGTCTTAAGTGTTAATTGGTTTTTTGAATAGTTTGTCGTTTATATAAATATTACTACTGATTTATTCATTTGCCAAAGAATGATAATGTGCCAAACTTTCATTACTTCAAATTAAAAAAAATTAGTGAAACGTACAGTGATATTTCCTAACTTAAAAAGTTATCAAAAGTAAATTATGAAATTAATAAAATATTTAGGGAAACAAAATGTAATATACACATCAAAAATAAGATATACAATATTTGATATCAGTTTCATGTAGTAGGCAATAGTGAGGTTTCCGTAATCGTGCTTACAAGAACAAAGACGTTTCACCATGATGGATGATGTAGATTGAGCAAATATCGGGCGGCTCGTCCTGTTGCTGTGATATATATACATATACGTACATTCACGTACGTTATCTATAAATGTATCAAGTGAGATAAAAAGGATGTCTCAAAAGGTAAAAGTGGGACTTTCTAACAAATCGGAAAAGTATTTTGCAGAAAAAAAAAAATTAGTAAGAGATTATTCACAGGAAAAACATTCTTCTTGTTTGTAAAGGTGGAAACCTACCCTTCCTGTTGCTGTCTGAAAAAAACCTGCTTCCTATTTCGGTTGGGATGTTTTCTCCGTTTTTTGAAAGTAATATTTGCTTGCTTGACACTGAATTCCAAAGTACCTGATAGATATGTTTTTTTACAAATAAGTAGAAGAATGGTTTTTCCTGTGAATATTGTATTACTACGTGTTTTATCGGCAAATATATATTACAAACTAACACTTCTATATTCTGAAATATCCGTGTAATCCTACTTGATAATTTCAACATCTACTAAAAGCGTACTTGAACTAATCCTATAAGATTCCCAATGTTTATTGAATGTCAATGGATGTATATATCACAGCAATATAAATAGGACGAGCTGCCCTGCATCTGTCCATTATACATCAACCATCATGAGGAAACATCTGTATTTTTGTAAGTGCGGTTACGGATACCTCACTATTGCCTACTGCATGAAATTCATATCATGTTTTGTATATTTTATATATTACATCTTGTTTAAATATCTTATTTATTTTATAATTTACTTTTGATAACGTTTCAGTTTGAGAAACATCACTGTAGGTTTCATTTATCATCTTCTTGATTTCAGAAAACTTTTCACCACCATTATCTCACAAAGATATCAAGACCATAAATACTGGTTTATTAGACGATTGCCTGGTTTACAATGTTATATGTTTTGCATATTACTCGTCTGTATCATAGCCTATTATGACGTCAAAGATTTAAAAAAGAAATAAAACTCAGTGGTGATATTATAACGTAATTAATAAATACAGAGCCAAAACGACTTAAGCTTTGTGGTGGGAAATTTCCGTTTTCTACAATATTTGCATGAACTATTGATCACATAATAAAAGGATCTTGATTTCGTTTCTATTTGATATGTCAGCTATGAAACTCTTACAATTTCCTTTTTCATTTCAGTTCACCCAAGGCTCGATAAAAATGAAACACTTTTGGACCCGTTTCATAAATCATGTATGAAATAAAAATTCTAGTAGTATCTTATATATATATATATCTTTTCCATTTCACATCATAGGTCTACCAATTGCAACAATTGGGCTGCTTTTGTGCTCAGGATTGAATGAGGTCGCATCAACACCAGCAAATTTACGGCGAAGTAGATTGTACATTCGCAGAGCAATTGAATCACTGAGAAGAATAGAGGAACCTTGGGTAACTCTCTATATATTTTCAATAAAATAATTTCGAAATATGTCTCAGGAATATAAACAACATATTGTATTTCATGAAAAATCTTCTCCTGACTAAATTTTATCGCAATATTACTTTTTGGCAAATTAGCAATTGATTATTGAGTATTAGAACTAAACTTTATATAAATAACAAAATACAAAATAAAAATTAGCACTCTGAACTTTTAATTGGCTACTTTGACTTATTACTTTACATCATATGTAAATTATCAAATTTAGAGGCTGGTACCCAAGACTCGCGTCTTATTCTGAAATTAAAGAAAAAGTCTTGTACATGATGTTGATTTCAAAATTATGATTCCTATATCCGTTTAATAGCTCCGTTTACTTTATATGCTATAAATGTTGATTTATTTGGTGGTGACATGTTCATGGTTTTATGAAAAGCTTATATATTTGGCTGACAGCATGAAACGGGCAGTAATTCTCCCTATAAATGTCATTTTCTAGTAATGTATTTTCGCCAATGTAGTGACGTATTCAACGAATACAGCGAAAACTTTTATGACGTATTAGTTATATTTATAATATTGTTTTCAATCAAATCTAATTTTTCATATATTTTTCCTTTAGCGAAACCTACATAACATCACCGGAATCCAGAGTCTGGCTGTGGTAAGAAAAATATTTACGTGTACACCGTGAACTTAAAATCATTGATAAAAGTCATAACAATAGATTTTATAACACAAATCAATTATTTATCGAAAGAGGTTTTAATGTAACTAACGATTGTACACTAGATGTAGAATTCACTTCAACAAAACACATACGTTTTATTCTCAACTGAAATTATCTATTAAGTTGTAAGTGATCTATAATTAATTCCAGCAAAGAGATGATGTTGGATGCGCAAATCTCACCTTGACCAGACTCCCGACGGTTATAAATGATTTACGAATTGCCCAGCGATATACGAATTTCCTGGAAGACACAAATGACTTCGATGAGAACTGTCCGCAATTTACTACGAGAAATCACCTTGATGACATCTATGCCGTCACCCATCGTGTTGATGTTCTAATCGACCAACTTCTCCTAGTTATGAGAAGCTGCACTGGCCATGTCGTAGAACTGGATAGTATTGACTGCTCTTTGATCGGACGAGTTGGTGAAATCAACTTCAGTGGACGTGTCGAATATTATCTTCAAAATACCAAACGTATTTTAACAGCTATGTAGATCTAAAAGTTTCAGTTGTGCCGAAATGTGTCCATCTCCACTTTTCATAAGTTTGCCTCTGTCTTGATACTTAATCATATCCGCTAAAAAACTCACTGAGATAGAATCACGTTCACATCGGAGTATAACTTCTTAATCCTCTCATATTAGATGGAAACTATATTTTTGTGATAAAACATTAAATGCGCTTTAAATCTTATGAAAATAATTTGTTTTTTGCAACCTACATGTTCATCTTTATTTTTCATCTATTTTGTTTCTTTTTTTGATTTTGTAGATGAGTAATATCATTAATTGTGTATGTTTAACATTCCTAATTGTTTGTCATTTTTCCTTATCAATAAATGCTTAACTTTGCTTCTTTGTTTGTGGTTTTTTTGTTATTGTATATAATACGGAGAAGAGTTTAGGTATTGGATCTGTAATACTAGGAAGTATTAATATATTGTGGTATTAAGTGGTAGTGTGCATCCGCGTTTTAATCATGAAGTAGGTAATTACATAGATTGTCATATATATATCTATATAAAGGCGATAAACCCATATGTTCACTGCTTAATTGAAATAAAAATAATGTAATTCATCAAATTTCATATACTAGTACTTAAAGATTTGAAGAAGAACATTATTGAGGTTATTGACCTAGTAAACAATCACAATGACATAATCAAAACCTTAAAAAGTATCTTCTTTTTTTTCATAATACATTCATTAAAATCATCATCGTCACCAATCATCATCATCATCACCATCCATGATAAGCATAATACTTAAAACAACAAAATGACAACTAACACATCATTATAATAAAGGGTTTATCTCTGAACGCAAACATTGTAAATTTCCATACAGGACAATTTGATTTGATAGGGATCCTACAGGTAAATCTATCTGTAAAACTTACTTGTAGGTACGCAACTACTGATATTACTTGTATCAGTTATAGTCTATTTTGTAAGTAATTGACACTTTTTGTGAAATATCAATATTAAAAAAAAGTAAGTTTGATTTCATGTGCGTGATTAATTCAATTGATATCAAGATATTGATTATTATTAGTTTTCCGAAGCTAATTTATATCGTAATAACTATTCACTTACTTATCGTCATTATCTCGGATATGTGTTAAAATAATACTATTTTCTTTACCAAATTATGTAGAAACTTATCACAACATTTGTTATTATTATTATTATTGTTATCAATTCATGTATATTTCAAGGTTCTTAAATGGCTGAAATCTTAGGTTCTTTAACGCTAAACTGCATTTAGAATTATGTAATAATATTTTGATATTTTTCATGTTCAGTGTATCTATTGGGGACATCTATGTCGTTTTTATTACAACGACGTCAATATGGTTACTTTTTTCGAAATACGGTAAGATTCTTGCAACATCTTCTAATTGTTTCAAAGTGTTTTTCACAGCTACAATTATTTCTTATATACTCTGTAGATAACTGAAATCGAAAAAAACACTAAATATAACTATTCCATTTTTGTAAAATTAATCATGTAATAACTGCTTAATCAGTTGTATCAATTGGGAATTCTGTAAACTTCACACCACATCAGCCTTAATTACTTTATATAACACCTAAGTTTAGGACTGTGCTTTGGTTGAAATGTCCCATTTCCTCGAACAAGTCCATGTAAATTTGCAGGGTCAGTGTATTTGCTTTTTGTCCTTACATTAAAGGGCATATCTGAGATGGTTATAAGCACACATCTTTTCACGCATATATGTACTAAATAGCATTTGTAGTAGAGAAATAAAAATTGGGCAAACAAACATTTCATCTTGGTTTCCAATTCATGATAACCATGGTTACCAAATTTTATATAAAAAAAATAGAAATGATAAAATGACACTAATTTCAACCCAAAACTACACTTTCATACAGAAATTTATTTCTGATCTTCTGTCTAATACTCAACAGCACTGTCACATTAACAAATTACTCATGTTTCAGTATATCCCAACTCGAAATGAATTCACAATATGACCACATGTGGACACTGCAGATACAGATTCAAGATAGCGCAAATAGTGATCTCTAACATAAGAGACCCTCTTGCAATTTATGTGCTGCAAAGCGGTTCATATACCATGTGTACGAGGTTCACTTCCCTTCGTCAGTAAATGCTTGCAGCAAATCAGATGATCAGTCATTATATTTAAAATTTGTCACTCAAATTTACGTTCAGTTGACCATGCAATATATTACAATCTAGTGTCGCTATAGCATTGTTGCAGTTGTTTGATTCGCCACCAGGCAATTAAAAATACGCATTGTACATCGTTGTTCCGAAATCAGGTTCAAATGATTATGATATAGATTAGTCGAATTTTGCTTTTAATACGTTCATTTCAGTAATAGGGAATATAATTTTCACAACTGACATCTTTGCGGAAGTGATTATTTACACAAGTTTGAAATTTGGTCACACCTTAGCTGTGTTACACCAAGTTGACGCAAATTGGTCGATCATTAACTACCACAATATATTAATACTTCTCAGTATTACAGATCAGGTGCCTTAAAACCTCTCCATATTAAATACGATAATGTAGAAGCACCTACGATAAAGCTTTTGTACAATTAATACTACAGAATGTGAAGTATGGAAATACCTGTCTTCAAAATTAAAAAAGGAAAAGAAAAAAGAGTAAAATATAACAATAAAGATGAGCCCGTAGAGTTAAAAGGAAAGGAAAAATATATAAAAAAAAATCATATTTGATTGAAAACAATATTATCAAATGTAACTGATACATCCTAAAAGGGAAAATAAGTTTTCGCTGCGTTCGTTCTAGAGGTGACTACAATGGCGAGAATAGATTGCAAGAAAATAAGTTTTATAGAAAAAGGCCCATCGCCAAATATATAACCTTTTCATAAGACCTTGGAAATGATCAACATGAAAAAATCAACATTTATAACCACTAAAGTAGAGTGAGCTGTTAAACGAATATGCTTATCATAATTTTGTGAACAGCTTTCTTGACAATTCTTTTTGTTATTACCGAGTAGGAAGCGAGTCTTAGGTACCAGCCTCTAAATTTGATAATTCATTATAGGATAAGTGATAACTTAGAAGTCTCCCGTCTTAAGTGTTAATTAGTTTTTTTGAATAGTTTGTCGTTTATAGATATATAACTACTGATTTATTCATTTGCCAAAGAATGATAATATGTCAAACTTTCATTACTAAAAATTAAAAAACAATTAGTGAAACGTACAGTGATATTTCCTAACTTAAAAAGTTATCAAAAGTAAATTATGAAATTAATAAAATATTTAGGGAAACAAAATGTAATATACACATCAAAAATAAGATATACAATATTTGATATCAGTTTCATGTAGTAGGCAATAGTGAGGTTTCCGTAATCGTGCTTACAAGAACAAAGACGTTTCACCATGATGGATGATGTAGATTGAGCAAATATCGGGCGGCTCGTCCTGTTGCTGTGATATATATACATATACGTACATTCACGTACGTTATTTATAAATGTATCAAGTGAGATTGAATGGATGTCTCAGAAAACAGAAGTGGGAGTTTCTAACAAATCGGAAAAGTATTTTGCAGAAAAAAAGATTAGTAAGAGATTATTCACAGGAAAAACATTCTTCTTGTTTGTAAAGGTGGAAACCTACCCTTCCTGTTGCTGTCTGAAAAAAACCTGCTTCCTATTTCGGTTGGGATGTTTTCTCCGTTTTTTGAAAGTAATATTTGCTTGCTTGACACTGAATTCCAAAGTACCTGATAGATATGTTTTTTTACAAATAAGTAGAAGAATGGTTTTTCCTGTGAATATTGTATTACTACGTGTTTTATCGGCAAATATATATTACAAACTAACACTTCTATATTCTGAAATATCCGTGTAATCCTACTTGATAATTTCAACATCTACTAAAAGCGTACTTGAACTAATCCTATAAGATTCCCAATGTTTATTGAATGTCAATGGATGTATATATCACAGCAATATAAATAGGACGAGCTGCCCTGCATCTGTCCATTATACATCAACCATCATGAGGAAACATCTGTATTTTTGTAAGTGCGGTTACGGATACCTCACTATTGCCTACTGCATGAAATTCATATCATGTTTTGTATATTTTATATATTACATCTTGTTTAAATATCTTATTTATTTTATAATTTACTTTTGATAACGTTTCAGTTTGAGAAACATCACTGTAGGTTTCATTTATCATCTTCTTGATTTCAGAAAACTTTTCACCACCATTATCTCACAAAGATATCAAGACCATAAATACTGGTTTATTAGACGATTGCCTGGTTTACAATGTTATATGTTTTGCATATTACTCGTCTGTATCATAGCCTATTATGACGTCAAAGATTTAAAAAAGAAATAAAACTCAGTGGTGATATTATAACGTAATTAATAAATACAGAGCCAAAACGACTTAAGCTTTGTGGTGGAAATTTCCGTTTTCTACAATATTTGCATGAACTATTGATCACATAATAAAAGGATCTTGATTTCGTTTCTATTTGATATGTCAGCTATGAAACTCTTACAATTTCCTTTTTCATTTCAGTTCACCCAAGGCTCGATAAAAATGAAACAAATTTGGACCCGTTTCATAAATCATGTATGAAATAAAAATTCTAGTAGTATCTTATATATATATATTCTTTTCCATTTCACATCATAGGTCTACCAATTGCAACAATTGGGCTGCTTTTGTGCTCAGGATTGAATGAGGTCGCATCAACACCAGCAAATTTACGGCGAAGTAGATTGTACATTCGCAGAGCAATTGAATCACTGAGAAGAATAGAGGAACCTTGGGTAACTCTCTATATATTTTCAATAAAATAATTTCGAAATATGTCTCAGGAATATAAACAACATATTGTATTTCATGAAAAATCTTCTCCTGACTAAATTTTATCGCAATATTACTTTTTGGCAAATTAGCAATTGATTATTGAGTATTAGAACTAAACTTTATATAAATAACAAAATACAAAATAAAAATTAGCACTCTGAACTTTTAATTGGCTACTTTGACTTATTACTTTACATCATATGTAAATTATCAAATTTAGAGGCTGGTACCCAAGACTCGCGTCTTATTCTGAAATTAAAGAAAAAGTCTTGTACATGATGTTGATTTCAAAATTATGATTCCTATATCCGTTTAATAGCTCCGTTTACTTTATATGCTATAAATGTTGATTTATTTGGTGGTGACATGTTCATGGTTTTATCAAAAGCTTATATATTTGGCTGACAGCATGAAACGGGCAGTAATTCTCCCTATAAATGTCATTTTCTAGTAATGTATTTTCGCCAATGTAGTGACGTATTCAACGAATACAGCGAAAACTTTTATGACGTATTAGTTATATTTATAATATTGTTTTCAATCAAATCTAATTTTTCATATATTTTTCCTTTAGCGAAACCTACATAACATCACCGGAATCCAGAGTCTGGCTGTGGTAAGAAAAATATTTACGTGTACACCGTGAACTTAAAATCATTGATAAAAGTCATAACAATAGATTTTATAACACAAATCAATTATTTATCGAAAGAGGTTTTAATGTAACTAACGATTGTACACTAGATGTAGAATTCACTTCAACAAAACACATACGTTTTATTCTCAACTGAAATTATCTATTAAGTTGTAAGTGATCTATAATTAATTCCAGCAAAGAGATGATGTTGGATGCGCAAATCTCACCTTGACCAGACTCCCGACGATTATAAATGATTTACGAATTGCCCAGCGATATACGAATTTCCTGGAAGACACAAATGACTTCGATGAGAATTGTCCGCAATTTACTACGAGAAATCACCTTGATGACATATATGCCGTCACCCATCGTGTTGATGTTCTAATCGACCAACTTCTCCTAGTTATGAGAAGCTGCACTGGCCATGTCGTAGAACTGGATAGTATTGACTGCTCTTTGATCGGACGAGTTGGTGAAATCAACTTCAGTGGACGTGTCGAATATTATCTTCAAAATACCAAACGTATTTTAACAGCTATGTAGATCTAAAAGTTTCAGTTGTGCCGAAATTTGTCCATCTCCACTTTTCATAATTTTGCCTCTGTCTTGATACTTAATCATATCCGCTAAAAAACTCACTGAGATAGAATCACGTTCACAACGGAGTATAACTTCTTAATCCTCTCATATTAGATGGAAACTATATTTTTGTGATAAAACATTAAATGCGGTTTAAATCTTATGAAAATAATTTGTTTTTTGCAACCTACATGTTCATCTTTATTTTTCATCTATTTTGTTTCTTTTTTTGATTTTGTAGATGAGTAATATCATTAATTGTGTATGTTTAACATTCCTAATTGTTTGTCATTTTTCCTTATCAATAAATGCTTAACTTTGCTTCTTTGTTTGTGGTTTTTTTGTTATTGTATATAATACGGAGAAGAGTTTAGGTATTGGATCTGTAATACTAGGAAGTATTAATATATTGTGGTATTAAGTGGTAGTGTGCATCCGCGTTTTAATAATGAAGTAGGTAATTACATAGATTGTCATATATATATCTATATAAAGGCGATAAACTCATATGTTCACTGCTTAATTGAAATAGAAATAATGTAATTCATCAAATTTATATACTAGTACTTAAAGATTTGAAGAAAAAACATTATTGAGGTTATTGACCTAGTAAACAATCACAATGACATAATCAAAACCTTAAAAAGTATCTTCTTTTTTTTTCATAATACATTCATTAAAATCATCATCGTCACCAATCATCATCATCATCACCATCGTCCATGATAAGCATAATACTTAAAACAACAAAATGACAACTAACACATCATTATAATAAAGGGTTTATCTCTGAACGCAAACATTGTAAATTTCCATACAGGACAATTTGATTTGATAGGGATCCTACAGGTAAATCTATCTGTAAAACTTACTTGTAGGTACGCAACTACTGATATTACTTGTATCAGTTATAGTCTATTTTGTAAGTAATTGACACTTTTTGTGAAATATCAATATTTAAAAAAAGTAAGTTTGATTTCATGTGCGTGATTAATTCAATTGATATCAAGATATTGATTATTATTAGTTTTCCGAAGCTAATTATATCGTAATAACTATTCACTTACTTATCGTCATTATCTCGGATATGTGTTAAAATAATACTATTTTCTTTACCAAATTATGTAGAAACTTATCACAACATTTGTTATTATTATCATTATTGTTATCAATTCATGTATATTTCAAGGTTCTTAAATGGCTGAAATCTTAGGTTCTTTAACGCTAAACTGCATTTAGAATTATGTAATAATATTTTGATATTTTTCATGTTCAGTGTATCTATTGGGGACATCTATGTCGTTTTTATTACAACGACGTCAATATGGTTACTTTTTTCGAAATACGGTAAGATTCTTGCAACATCTTCTAATTGTTTCAAAGTGTTTTTCACAGCTACAATTATTTCTTATATACTCTGTAGATAACTGAAATCGAAAAAAACACTAAATATAACTATTCCATTTTTGTAAAATTAATCATGTAATAACTGCTTAATCAGTTGTATCAATTGGGAATTCTGTAAACTTCACACCACATCAGCCTTAATTACTTTATATAACACCTAAGTTTAGGACTGTGCTTTGGTTGAAATGTCCCATTTCCTCGAACAAGTCCATGTAAATTTGCAGGGTCAGTGTATTTGCTTTTTGTCCTTACATTAAAGGGCATATCTGAGATGGTTATAAGCACACATCTTTTCACGCATATATGTACTAAATAGCATTTGTAGTAGAGAAATAAAAATTGGGCAAACAAACATTTCATCTTGGTTTCCAATTCATGATAACCATGGTTACCAAATTTTATATAAAAAAAAATAGAAATGATAAAATGACACTAATTTCAACCCAAAACTACACTTTCATACAGAAATTTATTTCTGATCTTCTGTCTAATACTCAACAGCACTGTCACATTAACAAATTACTCATGTTTCAGTATATCCCAACTCGAAATGAATTCACAATATGACCACATGTGGACACTGCAGATACAGATTCAAGATAGCGCAAATAGTGATCTCTAACATAAGAGACCCTCTTGCAATTTATGTGCTGCAAAGCGGTTCATATACCATGTGTACGAGGTTCACTTCCCTTCGTCAGTAAATGCTTGCAGCAAATCAGATGATCAGTCATTATATTTAAAATTTGTCACTCAAATTTACGTTCAGTTGACCATGCAATATATTACAATCTAGTGTCGCTATAGCATTGTTGCAGTTGTTTGATTCGCCACCAGGCAATTAAAAATACGCATTGTACATCGTTGTTCCGAAATCAGGTTCAAATGATTATGATATAGATTAGTCGAATTTTGCTTTTAATACGTTCATTTCAGTAATAGGGAATATAATTTTCACAACTGACATCTTTGCGGAAGTGATTATTTACACAAGTTTGAAATTTGGTCACACCTTAGCTGTGTTACACCAAGTTGACGCAAATTGGTCGATCATTAACTACCACAATATATTAATACTTCTCAGTATTACAGATCAGGTGCCTTAAAACCTCTCCATATTAAATACGATAATGTAGAAGCACCTACGATAAAGCTTTTGTACAATTAATACTACAGAATGTGAAGTATGGAAATACCTGTCTTCAAAATTAAAAAAGGAAAAGAAAAAAGAGTAAAATATAACAATAAAGATGAGCCCGTAGAGTTAAAAGGAAAGGAAAAATATATAAAAAAAAATCATATTTGATTGAAAACAATATTATCAAATGTAACTGATACATCCTAAAAGGGAAAATAAGTTTTCGCTGCGTTCGTTCTAGAGGTGACTACAATGGCGAGAATAGATTGCAAGAAAATAAGTTTTATAGAAAAAGGCCCATCGCCAAATATATAACCTTTTCATAAGACCTTGGAAATGATCAACATGAAAAAATCAACATTTATAACCACTAAAGTAGAGTGAGCTGTTAAACGAATATGCTTATCATAATTTTGTGAACAGCTTTCTTGACAATTCTTTTTGTTATTACCGAGTAGGAAGCGAGTCTTAGGTACCAGCCTCTAAATTTGATAATTCATTATAGGATAAGTGATAACTTAGAAGTCTCCCGTCTTAAGTGTTAATTAGTTTTTTTGAATAGTTTGTCGTTTATAGATATATAACTACTGATTTATTCATTTGCCAAAGAATGATAATATGTCAAACTTTCATTACTAAAAATTAAAAAACAATTAGTGAAACGTACAGTGATATTTCCTAACTTAAAAAGTTATCAAAAGTAAATTATGAAATTAATAAAATATTTAGGGAAACAAAATGTAATATACACATCAAAAATAAGATATACAATATTTGATATCAGTTTCATGTAGTAGGCAATAGTGAGGTTTCCGTAATCGTGCTTACAAGAACAAAGACGTTTCACCATGATGGATGATGTAGATTGAGCAAATATCGGGCGGCTCGTCCTGTTGCTGTGATATATATACATATACGTACATTCACGTACGTTATTTATAAATGTATCAAGTGAGATTGAATGGATGTCTCAGAAAACAGAAGTGGGAGTTTCTAACAAATCGGAAAAGTATTTTGCAGAAAAAAAGATTAGTAAGAGATTATTCACAGGAAAAACATTCTTCTTGTTTGTAAAGGTGGAAACCTACCCTTCCTGTTGCTGTCTGAAAAAAACCTGCTTCCTATTTCGGTTGGGATGTTTTCTCCGTTTTTTGAAAGTAATATTTGCTTGCTTGACACTGAATTCCAAAGTACCTGATAGATATGTTTTTTTACAAATAAGTAGAAGAATGGTTTTTCCTGTGAATATTGTATTACTACGTGTTTTATCGGCAAATATATATTACAAACTAACACTTCTATATTCTGAAATATCCGTGTAATCCTACTTGATAATTTCAACATCTACTAAAAGCGTACTTGAACTAATCCTATAAGATTCCCAATGTTTATTGAATGTCAATGGATGTATATATCACAGCAATATAAATAGGACGAGCTGCCCTGCATCTGTCCATTATACATCAACCATCATGAGGAAACATCTGTATTTTTGTAAGTGCGGTTACGGATACCTCACTATTGCCTACTGCATGAAATTCATATCATGTTTTGTATATTTTATATATTACATCTTGTTTAAATATCTTATTTATTTTATAATTTACTTTTGATAACGTTTCAGTTTGAGAAACATCACTGTAGGTTTCATTTATCATCTTCTTGATTTCAGAAAACTTTTCACCACCATTATCTCACAAAGATATCAAGACCATAAATACTGGTTTATTAGACGATTGCCTGGTTTACAATGTTATATGTTTTGCATATTACTCGTCTGTATCATAGCCTATTATGACGTCAAAGATTTAAAAAAGAAATAAAACTCAGTGGTGATATTATAACTTAATCAACAAATACAGAGCCAAAACGACTTAAGCTTTGTGGTGGAAATTTCCGTTTTCTACAATATTTGCATGAACTATTGATCACATAATAAAAGGATCTTGATTTCGTTTCTATTTGATATGTCAGCTATGAAACTCTTACAATTTCCTTTTTCATTTCAGTTCACCCAAGGCTCGATAAAAATGAAACACTTTTGGACCCGTTTCATAAATCATGTATGAAATAAAAATTCTAGTAGTATCTTATATATATATATATCTTTTCCATTTCACATCATAGGTCTACCAATTGCAACAATTGGGCTGCTTTTGTGCTCAGGATTGAATGAGGTCGCATCAACACCAGCAAATTTACGGCGAAGTAGATTGTACATTCGCAGAGCAATTGAATCACTGAGAAGAATAGAGGAACCTTGGGTAACTCTCTATATATTTTCAATAAAATAATTTCGAAATATGTCTCAGGAATATAAACAACATATTGTATTTCATGAAAAATCTTCTCCTGACTAAATTTTATCGCAATATTACTTTTTGGCAAATTAGCAATTGATTATTGAGTATTAGAACTAAACTTTATATAAATAACAAAATACAAAATAAAAATTAGCACTCTGAACTTTTAATTGGCTACTTTGACTTATTACTTTACATCATATGTAAATTATCAAATTTAGAGGCTGGTACCCAAGACTCGCGTCTTATTCTGAAATTAAAGAAAAAGTCTTGTACATGATGTTGATTTCAAAATTATGATTCCTATATCCGTTTAACAGCTCCGTTTACTTTATATGCTATAAATGTTGATTTATTTGGTGGTGACATGTTCATGGTTTTATGAAAAGCTTATATATTTGGCTGACAGCATGAAACGGGCAGTAATTCTCCCTATAAATGTCATTTTCTAGTAAATCTATATCATAATCATTTGAACCTGATTTCGGAACAACGATGTACAATGCGTATTTTTAATTGCCTGGTGGCGAATCAAACAACTGCAACAATGCTATAGCGACACTAGATTGTAATATATTGCATGGTCAACTGAACGTAAATTTGAGTGACAAATTTTAAATATAATGACTGATCATCTGATTTGCTGCAAGCATTTACTGACGAAGGGAAGTGAACCTCGTACACATGGTATATGAACCGCTTTGCAGCACATAAATTGCAAGAGGGTCTCTTATGTTAGAGATCACTATTTGCGCTATCTTGAATCTGTATCTGCAGTGTCCACATGTGGTCATATTGTGAATTCATTTCGAGTTGGGATATACTGAAACATGAGTAATTTGTTAATGTGACAGTGCTGTTGAGTATTAGACAGAAGATCAGAAATAAATTTCTGTATGAAAGTGTAGTTTTGGGTTGAAATTAGTGTCATTTTATCATTTCTATTTTTTTTATA
>NW_026782814.1:0-28280 GCF_031769215.1 Ylistrum balloti | reverse complement strand
AAAAACAAAAAATAGAAATAATAGTAAATACATGAAAAAGTAATTTTGAAAAGTATCACAAATGATTTTCATTGTAAAAAAGAAAAAATCAAGTTTCAATTACACCTACCTCATACAATTGTAATATTCATAATCACTTATGCTGACTTAGCAATTGTATTGCAAAAATAAAAAGCTGGACAAAAATTGGGTAATGTATCTTCCTATTAGGATTTATGAGTAACAAAAAATATAACATTCAACATTTTCCAAAGATAAGAGTCTTTTGGGGTGGTTGGAATGTCTGACTAGAGATAAATTTTGATTTTGCTGGTTATCACTTCTCTACATATTGGGCAATTACTTAATTCTTTCGCACAGTCCATACAGGTGGCAAGGTGCCCACAATCCACTATGGCACAATCTGCATCTGCATCCATACAAACAACACACTCTGAAAAATACAAATTAAAAAAAGGGTTTTTTTATCGAATTTTATATTATGCTGATATGTCATTTCAGCATTATGCATGATCTAAAAATCATGAGATATATGCTGAAATTCAATAAAGCAAAAATGCTATAGATATATTTCTGCAGACAGAAAGCCCTATTTGGACAAATCTTGAAATAACCTGTACATGCTTGCTCTCATAAAATCCCACCATGATAAAAAGTAACCTTCTGATCAAAATATTTACCTTTTTATGATTTACTTTTTATTGCTTTTTATGGCATCAATCAAACTATTTAGGACCAATAAGCGCTCAGAGTGTTCCTTTTGCCTTCTCTCTGATTCCTTTGCTTGCATTTGTCTGTATTCGCTTTGAAATTCTCGCTGTTGTTCTGAGTGTTGTTTCAATAGGTTAATGATTTCTGAAGAATTTGTCTTCTTTGACTTTTGTTTTGAACTTTCATTGGAATCCGATTTTGAACATGAACAGTCATCTTCACCCTCTGTACTTTCAGAATCAACATCAGGAAGCTTGCGTTTTTTCACAGAGGATATTGTCACAGGGTTGACAGTTGGACAGTCTCCAAGGACATCATTTAACGCATCCTCAAATTCATAGTGCTTCTTGTCATTTCCACTCTTCTTGTTGTGGTCCTTAGTGTTTTTGAAAGCCCTAGTGATCGTTTTCCATCGACCTGATATCTGATCTGCTGTAAAACTGTAACCATGTTCTTTAAACACTGTCTCAATTTTCTGCCACAACATCTTTTTCCTAAGTAGTCCAGATGTAACTTTTGCCTCGTGTCGCTGATATTCAGAGATTAACAAGAGTGTTTGTGACTTGTTCCATGACATACATGTACCAGTAGTAGTAGATATACCTTTTGTGTTTTCTGTTGGACTGTGTTGGGACCCGTTCAAATCTGTGCTTTTAGCGTTAGTGCAATCTGTGTCCACAGATGAAACTGTAATAATACAAGGAAAAAATGTGTGTCAAATCAATACATGCATATATATTTACTATAATTATGTACACCTGACTCATAAAAAATACAGACTTCAGAATGTTAATAATTTCAGTTATCTCAGTATATAAGCTTATGAAATCATTTCTACAAAAACTGTAAAAAAACTTTTCTAGTTTTTCAAAAGCTGTAGTTTGATTCTCAAAATGAACCAAACTGTCATATTTCAACACAATATTATTTGTAACAAACTTACCATCAGCAAGGGCACATGCATGTTGGTTGTAACTGGCAACAGTAAAGAAAACTCCACCACATTCTTCACACAGTATTGCAGTATTTCTTTTGGTAGTTTCTTGGGGCTGTGCATGTGTAGACTGTGCTGTGTTAGCTAAAATAAAAAATACAGCTTCATTATGTTAGAAATCTGTACAATATAAAAAAAGACTCTAGTCTTGATTTAATACAGATCACAAAAGGCCTATAAATCAGTGATATTTTAAAAATCAACATGACCACCAGTTAAGCACCATCGTCAAAAGCAAGCTGCAACAGGACATTGCTTTATTTCTATTTCGAGTCTAAGTATACAGTGTAATTGAAACATTAGCCATAAGAAGTAACATAAGAATAAAAACTCAACATGTCACTTTGATATAACATGATGATTTTGTTTGTTTGTTTGTTGTGTTTATCGTCCTATGACTGAACAGCCAGGGTCATTTTGAGGCGGGGGCTCCTTGTAGCAGTTGGTGACTACCTCACTGAACAACATGCGGGCGGCTCGTCGCATGTCATCAAAAGCAATTAGGGTATCATGTCTTGCCCAAGGGCACAACCAACGACAGCACAGACCGGTCAGTCCTCGACTTCCCGAGAAACACAAACCGACACCGGCAGCAAGCGTCGAACTCGCACCTCGGATCTTATAACACGATGAAAAAAAAAATCCCAACAGATTTAGGCCATATAACAGTCAACTTACATAAAATATCACACCTGTAAATTAAAGCAAATTGGCACAGGAAAAAATCGTATAACGACCAAAAACAAAAATGATGCTGCCCGAAATTCCATACGACATGCACAAAAACAGCTGTCAGCTGATCCCGATATAGACACCAATTCAATCATTAGCAGATTAGACCTATGCCTATAGCATGATCCGTCTTATTATCATCATTTGACTCATAACACAAGCTAATTTACGATTTAAGCAAAGAAAAAAAGAAAAATATCTCGTTAACTCACCCTTTGAACAACTGTGTGTTGTAAAGGCCTCTCTAGTTGCAAAAAATATCCCGCAAGCCGCGCATTTAAAAAATTTGGACGCCATGTTTTTTTCTCTTAATGACGTCACTCTCCTCAACCACACCACCTCTTTCGCGGGAAGAGCCGGAAGATGTTCCGGACACTATACCGTAACATTCGATTGCTATTCCGTTTCTCCTGCAGCTCCTGGAGAGTGAATCGAGCGCACCCTAAGAGAGATAACTCTTACGAGATTACAACTACTATAGATCATTACACAACCGCCCAGATAATCCAGAAAGTACTAAACTGCTTAACACCCATAGACCCCAGAAAGATAAGAAAAAACCCAACAGCCTAATACCCAGAATAGAAATTTAAATAGATTTAGAAATTCATCAGTGCCTTTGTTTGAAGTGTATCCGTACCGTGCTGTACCCAAGCCTTAGAGGAATCTACGGTGTATATCCTGTAGATAGAACTTTTGTGTTCGTTTCATTCCGGGATATATCTTAAGGAGTTGAACAGCTACGATCTGCATCTTTTAAGTTAAGTGCACTTAACCCCCTACTAACCATACCTTTTAACCTTCCCGTTAAAGTCAATAAGTTCAGCTAGATTTAAAATATAGAAGTATTGTAAGCTCGAGTCCACCCCAACAAAATATCCATTGAAATATAATCCCGATAGCAGCAAAGCCCTTTTCAGACCTTATGTCTTTGTTTAAAAAAAAAACACTTTTACATAAGCGTCCCTACATAGGATCGAAACTACGAAAAAACACTCGGACGTTGCCGAGGACACCCAATTTTCGTTCGTACATTTCCTGACCCAAGCCCACTCAATTTAAACAGAAAATTCGAGCTTATAAAACTTCAAATTTCACGTACGACCCGCAATATACACAATCAAATAATCTTTAGCTCTCCTCATTGAATTTTAAAAGTATTAGTGCTCACACCAAAACCCCGGGACGGGAACATCACGCCGTACCTGCATATTATCACGTAGTCTATCTTAAGAATGTTTTTAGCAAGTGTATATCTGTATGGATACGTCGTGGGTTACCTTATCGAGTGCCTGTGTTATTGTTTATCTTGGGACATGTGCACGTACCGCTGTAAAGGTGAGTCGATCTATATTTAGCCGTCACACTTGGCCAACCGGTCCGGGTACCTGTTCCATTGTTAGCGTGCGTGGGTCGAACTGTCATGTAATGTTGTCGAGTTGTCTTGTATTCTTTATTGTAATAGTTTGTAAGGGGCGTAAGAGTGTGTAAGTCAAGTGACCATGAGATAATGTTGTCGAGTTGTCTTGTATTCTTTACAGTAATAGTTTGTAAGTGGCGTAGGAGAGTGTAAGTCAAGTGACCATGAGATAATGTTGTCGAGTTGCCTTATATTCTTTATTGTAATAGTTTGTAAGGGGCGTAATAGGGGCGTAATAGTGTGTAAGTTAAGTGGCCACGTGTTTTCTTTGTAAATCGTCGGCCTATGTTCGGGCAGACTGAGTCCGTTCGTTGTGCTGTGCAGAAGGCTCACCATTGTAATCGCCGGTTAATGTCATGACTCCGGAGGTGGTTTTAGACAGGTTTGAGAAACAAAAGGAGTTCATTTCTAGTTTTAATTGGGGACTTTCAGATAGACACGAGAACAGTGTTTAATGAAGTTCTCGAAACCAGAACTTATCTTCTCGTTGAGTTGGTTAACACTAGAAAGGAAGTACAGTTCCTGAATGAGCAGACGTACAGGCTAATGAGCAATTTGAGTAAAGTTCGAAGCGAATTTAGACAACGTGTTTCAACATCTGATAGTTCTAGTCAAACTCTTGTTGGTGTAGGAGTAGGGATAGATGACGTATTTGATACAGCTCTCGTGTCTAAATTTGAAAATAGGTCATGCACCATTAACACAAAATCCCCCATTGGTAGCAGCACT
This sequence comes from Ylistrum balloti, assembly GCF_031769215.1. Classification (NCBI taxonomy): domain Eukaryota; kingdom Metazoa; phylum Mollusca; class Bivalvia; order Pectinida; family Pectinidae; genus Ylistrum; species Ylistrum balloti. The sequence goes on along the minus strand of NW_026782814.1, from coordinate 23,694 downwards.
CGGGTAGGGCATGTTGGATCTGGTACCGGTAGAGAAGACCGGGTTGTTTTCAGTAGTACTCCAGTACGTCATGTTGACTCCAATGACGTGAATGCGGAACACGTTGATTCCAGTAAGGCAAATTGTTCTGGAAAAGGGGCTTCAACTAATACGGAGCATAACCCTAGCAAGTCGCGGTCCCGCGGGTCAGATTTGAAATAAGTTTTAATGAAACCGGTTGTTTATAATGGTAAGTAAGACTGGGACGAGTATCTTTCGCAGTTTGAAATTGTGGCGGATATTAATAAGTGGAATGATAAAGAAAAAGGTCTATTTGGCAGGAAGTTTGTCCGGTGCTGCAAGGGCAGTACTGAATGATCTCGATAACACTAGTCGCCCAATTTCTCTGAGCTCATTAAATCACTCCAATGAAGATTTGGTGGCGAGAGTAAGTCCAAAATGTACCGCGCAAAGCTACAGACGAAGGTGAAAGGAAAAGATGAGTCAGTATCTGACTTGTCGCGGGCTATACGCAAACTTACTTGACAGGCGTATCCAAAAGCTGAAGAAACGGTCTTAGAGATATTGTCGACTACTTGTTGTTGTTTGTTTTTCACGGTGCCTTTTAATTATCGGCAACTTTTAGGTGTTTTGCAGTTTTATGTGTTTGTGTGATACTTGTTGTACCTGTTTGATGTCTAGATTGGTATGTGGGGTGTTTTCTTATGTGGTTGTTGCGTTTTGTTTCTTTACTTTGTTCAGGTGTTTGTTGTTTATTTGGTTGACGTGTGGTTTGTGTTTGTTGTTTTAGTTGTAGGTATGGGTTGAAATTCTTTGTGGATGTTGGGTATAAATATATGTGACTATGCCTAATGCGATATAATTCAAGATGAAGACCGTCATGTTTGTTGGGAGTTCATATGTGAAGGGATTTGGTTTTTATGCACAGCGGAATGGTTTTTTTCCCGGATTGGAAGATTATCTATCGGGGTTATGGAGGATTGACTTTCCGTCGCTTGACTACATCAATGCGAAGAGATCTCTCTGTTCCGGCTGATGTGGTCGTGATCCACATGGGAGCCAATGACATCGCCCCTGGCCGCCACCCACGAGAGATATACGAAGAGTTAGTGAAGCTGGTGGAAGACTTTAAGGCGAAAGGGGCCCATGTGCATGTTTTGTCTTTGTTGGAGAGGGGGAATGTCTCGAAACTGGAGGGCCTGACTTTAGTCCAGTACCGAAGGAGCCGGAAGAAAATTAACAGTTGGCTGAAGAGGGAGCTGTCGAATCATTATTTTGAGTTGAGGAAGTTTGTTTATCCGAATGACTATGCCGCTGACCAGGCGGAGTCCAATAATTTACTCCCTTTTATACCATCGCCCTCTCAGGTAGGATCCAGTCTTGTAATGCCAAAATCACTCGAACCTTACACGTTCACTGAAAACACCCACCTACTTTACGCTCGTTGCAATTTCGATCCTACCTAGGGGTATATAAAGCTTCATGCTGTGGCCAACCTCTCACCTCACACACACTTTTGGGTGGCCCATAAGTACGTTCACACTTCCAAGCCAAGTCTGACTATCTACTTGATCCCAGTCGACCAACCTTAATCACTTTTGAGACACCTATCTCTGGATCCACAATTCCACCAGACTACAACAGCCGACACCTAGACTTCTTACCAAGCCCCACGAGGATTCCCGGTTTTTTCGCAGGATAGTGTTAGTGGTAGTGTTAGTAAATATTCCCAGGATTATACATAGGAAGCGCGGAGATAACAAGAATAAGATAAGTGAAATTAACCTCCTAATTGTTGTATACAACATACCCCATCACATTAACCCAAACATCTTTCTAGGGAAAACAATACTCAAAGCCACCAGAATGTTAAACAAACAAGGCCAACTCACCAAATCAGTAATTCTATTTTTCAACGCATCCACACCACCACCATACATCTCCGACGGAATTCGCTTCATCAAGGTCTCACCTTACATTACAAAAAACAAAGCCACATCACAACACACACACGCAAACAAAACATACGCAAAAGCCGCAACACCAACATCGACTACAAAAACATTCAATACTGATTTTAAACTTCGCTACGGAGAAACACAAGATATACACATCAAACTAGCAGCACCACACATAGGGAACACACCGATCACCAAACAACAATTCATAAACACGATAGGATAACTTTTTATGGCCTTATCCAACTTGGACCAGAGCCCTACTAAACTCTACAACACGTTCAACAACACACTAATATCAGAACTGGGTATAGGTCTCGACGTCACAGTAGACAAAGAAACAAAAACAACAGAAACCACTCCCACACAACCAAACCCAGTTACACCCCCACAAAATACACAAATCGATAAAACAGTCATACATAAAGACCATACATCAGTCACCGAAACAAACGCAGTACAAACAAACACCACACCCTCAACAGCACCTGAACCTCCCATTAAGTCACCATCCATATCATCCACACAATCCACATCCAAATCTCCAATCAACATTCCACTCTCTCCACAAAACACAGTTAAGAAAAATTCCAAACAAAAACCTCCACCAACTGCCCCTAAACAACCAGTCAGGACATCAAACAGAATTAAACGACAATTAAACTATAAATGCGAAAAAGCAACATACATCCCCCCCAAGCAACACAAACAGCCTCCCATAATGACAGAACAAACAGATAAAAAGTCCACGGCCGCCCTATCTGTCCTCAGTTGGAACGCCCGCGGACTACGCAGTAACATACACAATTTAAAACACCTGCTATCCGACAACCCCAACATTGACATTTTTCATATTCAAGAAACAAAAATCAAACCTTCCAGAAACCACCCCAAGATAGCAGGATACTATGATCCACTAACAAAAAACACCAAAACAACAGGATTAGCAACTTACATCAAAAACAACATAGCATACAAACAAATAAAAACACCAGACATATCAGACAACATTGAACTTATGGGCGCTGAAATACATAGCAATAACAAAATTGTAGCCTTTTTCAACATATATATAGGCCATGGCTTCACATTAGAAAAACACCATCTTGAAGCCCTTTCGGACATCATCAATAAATATAATAATTACGTAATATCCGGTGACTTCAAAAGTCATAATATCATATGGGGTAGCAAAAGTACCAATAAAAGAGGTGACACAATATTAGACTGGATTAACGAAAATGATATGATCATACTAAATGATCCAGATTCGGCCACACGAATAGACCCAGCTACGGGCAACAAATCTTATATAGATCTCACGTTAGCGTCGCCGAAAATTACTACCACATACTCCTCCTGGTTCACAAACGACAGCGCCCTAGGGTCAGATCACTTCCCAATACACACCACATTTACATTCAAACCAATTAGAAACACCATCAGCTTCCCACAAAAATGGTTATTTCATAAAGCTGATTGGACATCTTTCAAAAAACACTGCTCAAAAATAACACACAAAGCAATACATGACAAAAACATAGAAAACCCTAACTGCCCCCAAACGTCCTCTCTATACTCATCTCCTAACAATAACACATGACTGCCGCTAGCCAGTAGTGGACAATAGAGTGTCACCCGGCGTTTATTACGAAATATAAAGACAAGAATACATATCTTTACAGACTTGGACATTTTTCGTAACTCCACAAACGACTCTTACACCCGCATACATTCCGCCCAGGAGAGATATAGAGCTAAGCGAGCCACTCAACCTGAAAACCTATCAGGAAAACTGGAAGTGTACCAACCCTCAATGCTTAAAGCTCAGAGCGTTGGATTTTTAACAACTCAAAGCCATTCCGTACTGAAATAAATACAGTTAAAAATGTAATACAAAATTTCTCTTGACTGTACTTGTGGGTGTCCACGGCTAGAATGCCCGATACCTCGCCTACCCTTACACACTTTCTTAACTTGCACGTGCGGACAACGTGTCGCACTCCCATTGGACCATACAACTCTGACGAAGATACCCGAATACCGTACCTATAGGACAATTATTTTCCGCTATTCTCCGAAACGCGGAAAAATGAAAGTCCTCTCTATACTCATTTCCTAACAATAACTCCAACACATGACTGCCGTTAGCCAGTAGTGGACAATAGACTATAAAAGAACGGGCGATAAGATAAAAAGGTTGAACAAATGCTAAAATGCCTAAACGCCTAACTAAACGAATAGCTCGAACACATTTAAAGACCTAACTTCTGAGTAACCTGCAGCCTACGGGCCAAGGAATCGGCGACATAACCGTCCTTAGCGACGTCGGTTTTCCACCGCCCGTGCCTTTTCCAGCACCTGTCATTTACGTCGCTATTAGCCGCCTGCGTAGCGCCGCCCGCCCTTAAAGAATGTAATCCTAAATTCAGACCCCCGTCTATTTCCTTCAACCTCTGCACCACACACTCCCTTGCACGAGTATAACTAAGCGCCTTACATTTTAAAATTGGCTTACATACGCCTCCGCTACGTACGAAAGGTTTGAAAAGAAAGTCATCTGGTTCTAAGATATTGCTTAACAAGCATTCGGTACGGGCACGCCACAGTCTCTCCTTTTGAAATGACTACCTCACTCCCGAACCGATTTTGATCAGTTTTACTCTTCTCAATATTAATACTTACATACGTATCTCTAAACGCAACATCCCTCATACGCAACCTGCTCAACTATCATTGCCAAGTCTCTGACTATTAAAGCGTCATTACTGTCTTTATATTTCTTATAAAGTTGTATTAACAGTTCCGACGAGACAGTCTTTCTTCACGCGCGGGGTCCTTTCCTGACGTTTGGCTGCTTCGACCATGCTTTTGACAATACCGTTCTCTGTAGGATCAGGCAAGCTACTAATGCTGTGGGCCCATTTGATTGCATATACAACGGCGTTAACGATGTTGTAAGAACTCCCTTTGTCCAACAGGTAAGACACATATAAGGCCACGTGTATTGGCTGGGCCGGTCGTGCTCTCGCACAATAAAATCCTCCCACTTCCGGAAATAAGAAAAGTATTTGGACACTATAGATTCACTCCTGGCTTGCAGCAAATATTGGGACATTTTTCCCGATAACTTAAGTAATCGTGGAGTAAGCGGGCCTTCAGATTCCACTGCCGCCTGAATCGTAGACGTCAGCTTTAAGCCTGCAAACAAAACAGAAACAATGGTTTGTAATCAAAATGCTATTCTTTCCATTTTTACCCCGCCTTTCTCAAAAATCCCGTTTCTTCCCTTCCCCTTGACTACCGCGTTTGCGGGCAATATTGTATGCTCCTTAATAAAACTAGCAAAACTTCCGCCTAAGGGAGCCAAAACAGGCCAGAACGGAGCCGATTTCCAATAAGGCACTATCAAAGTCCCCATAGCCTTTTCATCTATCATTTTTTTGACGACTTTCGGAACCAAACTAGGAGGGGAAACCAACCAGTTATTAAGCCCACCCCAGGGTTGCATAAGGCCATCTATACCTGAAGTACCCGGACACCACCATCGGGAATTAAAAATCTCGCATTTTGCGTTATAGGGACTTGCGAACATATCCGCCGAAAAAGGGCCCCAAGCCTTATTCAAAAAATTGAAAATTGACGGCTTAATACCCCAATCCTCTGAATCTCCGGCTTTGCTATACAAATCAGCCACCAGATTATCTCCCCTTGGGATCCAGGCCGAAATCAACTCGATGTCTCTAGCCTGTGCGTGCAAACGACACTTTTTGCTACCGTTCACCCAGTCAGTGCCCTACCAGGCTTTCGTCATACGTTCTCATCATGCGTCTCACAGCCTCCAGCTCTCGCAATGTAGAGCTCTCTGCCTTCTCGGCCTCGGACCACACCCCAAGTACTCCACTGTCATTGACATTCAACATATAACCTCCGTACCCTATACCGGAGGCGTCGCTAAAAACCGCCACGTCATGCGACTTTGGCTGCTCAATGACACGTCCGTTCAAACTACGAACATTTTCCAACCAAAATCTTACCTCAAACAAAGCGTCGCTCGTGATATAGATACGAGAGTCCGTATAATATCAAGTACTACTGGACACGCATCAGTGCACTCCCATTCATAAAACTCTCGTCGTAACATTCCAATAGGTGACCTGACCTCTGACCCAACATGCTGATCAGCTGTTCTTACTACCGCTGTAGTAAAACCACACTCAACGCTCGGACACAGACACTCTCCCTTCAGGAAAAACACGAATACTTATCTTGTCTGGTCCCAGCCCAACGCTGCTGCTGACACTCTATCCTCCAGTGTCCCGGCTTTCCACAAGAGTAACATAGTCCTGGCCTCCTGTTATGCGCCGGAATCGCCGGTTTTGTCGCGTCCACGTGTGACAAGTCTCCAGGTCCCTGTGGTCGAGGGGCGCCGTACGGGGAGAACCGCCTCTGCCTGGATTGTCTCTGTGCCTTTACTTTCCTTAGAGCCCTGATTTCCGCCCTCTGTATCCGGTTTTAATCGTCTGAATCCTCAGCCAGCTCATTAGCCTCATATTCCGCTACGATTATATACTACTGGCAGATGGTACGCTTGCTGTTACGATACCGGAGAGGGGAATAGTTTGATTCGATGAAAAAGGACCTTTTTAGGGCCAACAATTGTCTGAAAAAAATGTCTCGAGAGCTCGAGTAATGCGCAGGAAAAAAAAAATTAAAAATAAAAAAAAAAAATCCTTTTTTTTCTCTTTTTTTTTTGATTTGTTGCTGTTGTTTGTTTTTGTTTTGTTGTTGGTGTTTGAACTATGTTTTTTTAAATACTACTTCAACCACACCCTTCCCTCCTTTCTTATTCCTATTTTCAATTCGCTACTATCATATCTACTTTCACCTCTCATTAAAAAAAATATATATAATACGTTGTTATATCAATCTAATAAACCATCCTACCTCAGCACCTAACTAACTAAACTATAACCATTCATCAATCTCATCATCACATCTAGTACTTTATAACCACCTGCTTCCTACCTGTTCTATACCCTATACCTTCATGCACAAGCACAAATTCCCTCACACAAATGTCAGAACGGCGGATAGTATACAGTAGAAAGCGCGGATAGGTTCCTAGAACGCAGAGACAATTGAACAGTGATTGTGAACCCCAGCAGAAAGTAAGGAAAGTATCGTAGAAAGGACATCATGAAATTAAGCTATCACCGGCACCTCTACTAACAAAAATAACAACAGTCCGTCGGATGGGACTTTAAATGGTGCCCCGTGTAAGGACCGTCCAGCCTTGCACGCAAAAGACCCTCCTGTGGTTTTTGTAAACAAGAGTAGGCTCTTATCGCCGCCCAGGAGCCCCATATACACACCATTCGATAACTATTTTACATATTCGGACGGACTTCAAAATTAATCCAAAATTAGGAATAAAAATAAATATCGCGCACAACCTGGAGCCCAGACAAAAGAAGACGAGACCCACCACCAACCCGAAGACCAGGACCCAGACATCATGGTACAACGACCAGGAACACCTTTAGATCGGGAGTCGAAAAAATTTAAAAAATCACCGACACCAGACGACTCCCACCCCCAGAGGGGAGCACCCCCCTCGCGTCGCCCGAGAATCGACATGCGTCGATTGAAACAACGCTCGTAGCCGGGAGTTGTTATGGAGACGATAAACCCACCAACAACAACAAAAAAAAAGGCCAACCTCTCACTCTCAACTCGACTTCCGAAAAAGCAACACACTGTGAATACAACCCGCTAACCCAGTATCCAGACCAGACCAGACCCAGATCACCTGAGATAATCCAATAGTGCCTGAAATCGCAGGATATACAGTTATTGTTAGTGTTACTGATATAATTCTCATACACCAAGTGCCTTAGTAGGATACCGTGCTGTACTAGGAATCTACGGTGCATATCCTGTAGATAGAACTCTCTAGTGATAATTCTCATTCCGGGATATACCCACAGGAGCCGTTAGCCAAGTACAGACAAGTTAAGTTCACTTAACCACATACTAAAACCTCTAACATAAACCCCCACTACAAACACTACTTACCACTATTATTGAAAGTAACTGTGAGAATTGTAGGCCCAAGTCTATTATTATTTATAAACCCCGCACCATACTTTGGAACCTATCGTATATTAAAAAACAAAAAGTAAATTGTTTTTTTTTTGTCCCTGTGTAGAATCGATCGTACATAAATACCATATAAGGAATTATAAACAAGAAACACTCACACCTAGGAGGGGACACCCCAACATCCAATTAAGGCAAACTCGAGCCAAAAAATCTCAGTTACTTACTCCAACCATCCTATTTATTATTTACAATATTTATAACACATAGACACAATATGAAAGTGGTTGTACTATCTCCTAGTCCCCGACACGGCAACATAACGCCATACATCCACATAAATCAAAAACGAACAGTAGGCGAACTACAACAATACACAGGAGTGACTCCTGTACATTTCTTAGCTACAGGACTCATACTAATCCTGTGCAACACACTTACACAGGTAGAGGGGGCTCTAAATGCTAGAAACATAGGAGGGCTCTCATTCAAAACTCGTATAAACTGTACACACATACACACACGAAACCACACAAAACCAAAACAAACAGGGGAGTCGTATACAATGTCCCGCTGCACATCAACCCAGACATCTTTATGGGGAAAACCATTGTAAAAACCACTAGAATAATTAATAGGCAGAGACAACCAACCACATCCATCCTCCTATTTAACACAGCCACTCCCCCACCCTACATCACAGACGGAATACGATTCCTCAGAGTCGCACCATACTTCACTAAAAACAAAACTACAACCAACCACAAACAAACTAACAAAACATACACTGAAGCGACATCTTCCACACCAAAATCGACAACAACCAACGGCGAAATACAAAATATACACATTAAACAAGCTCCAGCACACATAGGAAACACCCCAATCACCAAACAACAATTTATATACTCAATAGGAGCACTTTTTATGGCCCTATCCTATTTAGATCAAAATCCAACCAAACTATTCAATACATTTAACAACACTCTAATAACAGAATTAGGCATAGGATTAGACATAACATTAGACAAGGAAACAGAAACAAATCCTACACCCAGACAACCACACCCTACTACTCCTATACACCAAACACAGAATGAAACATCAGTCAAACATTCGACCCCAAACAACGCAACATGCAGCGAACCACCAAATACACCACCCGAAAACGAGGCCACAGACTCTGAAACAGACAACGAAACAGTAGACACCACATCTACAACCACACCCGAACCATCCAACAAATCACCATCAATCTCATCCACACAATCTACACCCAAAACCCCAATCAAAATACCACTGGTAAGAAACTCACCAAAAAGTACAGTAAAAAAAACACATCAAGCAACCACTAAACACCCCACAACGTCCATCTAGGACGTCTAACAGAACAAAACAAAAACTAAATTACAAATACTAAAACATCACCACACCCCCTACCCTCCCAACACAACATAATAAACACCAGCAATGACAGAACATACAAATAAAAAGTCCACGGCCGCCCTGTCTGTTCTCAGCTGGAACGCCCGTGGACTATACAGCAACATTCACCGCCCTGTCTGTTCTCAGCAGCTGGAACGCCTGTGGACTACACAGCAACATTCACAACCTAAGACACCTGCTATCCGAAAATACCGACATCGACATCATACACATCCAGGAAACAAAAATCAATCACAACAGAAAACACCTTAAGATAGCAGGATATTACGAACCACTGGTCCAAAACTCCAAAACAACAGGACTAGCAACATACATAAAAATGACATTGCATACAGACACATAAAAATACCGAAAATACCAGAAAACATCGAGCTTATAGGCGCTGAAGTACAACAAAATTATAGCCTTCTTTAATATAAATATAGGCCATGGCTTCACACTTGAAAATCAACATCTTCAAGCCCTTTCGGATATCTTCAAAAATTATGACAATTATATCATCTCCGGAGATTTTAACAGCCATAAAACTTTTTGGGGTAGCAAAAGTACCAATGAAAGAGGTGACACATTACTAAATTGGATAAATGATTACGATTTGATCATACTAGATGATCCCGATTCGGCCACCAGAATAGATCCAGGTACGGGAAATAAGTCCCACATAGATCTTACGTTAGCGTCACCGGGAATTGCTACCTCCCTTTCCTCCTGGTTTACCCACGACAGCGCCCTAGGCTCAGACCACTTCCCAATACACACTACATTTACATTCAAACCAATACGAAACGCCATCAGCTTCCCACCAAAATGGCAATTTCACAAAGCTGACTGGACATCGTTTAAAAAGCACTGCACAAAAATAACACACAAGTCAATAGAAGACAAAAACATAGACACATACACTAGCAATCTCACAGACACACTAGTAAAAATCGCAAAACTATATATACCACAAACATCAGGGAAACCAAAAAAACAGAAAACACAACCCCTGGTGGAACGAAACATGTACAACACACAAAAAAAAAAACCGCAGGTGGGAGGATATCGTGAAGAAGAATCCCACCAGTCAAACATAAAAAATACAAAACTGCAAGAAACAAATACAACAAAATCTGCAAACAACACAAAGAAAAACACTGGCAGGAGCTCTGCAATTCCCTCAACAATAAATCCAATAATAAAGACATTTGGTCAAAAATCACATCTATAAAAGGCAACCCACCTAGCGTCATGCCCATATTAGGCAAACAGGCAGAGGGCAGGACTAACGCCGAAAAGGCAAACATTTTGGCCGATCAATTTAAAACTGCAAGCAGTAATAATAATTGCACAAAAACGTTCCTCATAAATAAAGTAGAACATTTTCCCGGACATTATTACTGCTATCTAGGACCCTGGCCCCAACACCTCTGACCTAAACATCCCCTTCTCAGTAGGTGAATATCGTAGGGCCCTAAAACAAAAAAAGTAAATCGCCAGGAATAGATAAACTATCCTATGTCGTACTACAAAATTGCCCACCGAACATATAAATTATATTTGGCAATCTGGCTCATACCACACAATTTGGAATAAAGCAGAAATCATCCCTTTACTTAAACCTGGTAAGGACAAAGAAGATCCGTCCTCCTATAGACCAATAGCCCTAACCTCTCATTTATGTAAAACACTATGATAAACAATAGACTCAAACACTACCTTTCCAGTAATAATCTAATTGGTGAAAACCAGAGTGGCTTCCGGAACCGTAGGTCAACTCTCGATTCCCTAATTAGAATATCATCTGATATTAAAAAAACGCCCTTAGTAAGAATAGACACACTCTGGCTGTTTTTCTAGATCTAGAAAAAGCATACGACCTAATTTGGCATGAGGGTCTACTGCTATCCCTTAAGGACATAGGAATTACAGGAAACATATTTAGGTTTATATCGAACTTTCTACAGAATAGGACTATAACAGTCATAGTTAATAACGAACACTCGGTAGAACAAACTCTAGAAAATGGAGTCCCCCCCAGGTAGTGTGATATCCCCCACCCTATTTAATATATACATCAATAAACTAGACAGGAAACTTGAAGAGGCTAGACAATAAAAAAATTAGGTTCTGTAGGTCAATTTGCAGACGACACTAGTGTTTGGCACTATAGAAAACACACGCACCACAGTACAACAGACAAAAAAATATACAAGAATGGGCTGATGTATGGGGCTTCAAAATCTCCCAAGCCGTACTAATTCAAGGCGCCACAGAGAAGCCTAATTATACCTAGGCAATTCGAAAATTAAATTGGTCAAGGAAACGAGATATTTAGAATGATATTCGATTGGAAATTAACATGGGTTCCTCATATCACTTCTATTAAAAACAGGTGTCAAAAAAGTTTGAACACTCTCACCTTTATTACCGGAAACACCTGGGGTACCAACAAAAGAAATCTACTCAAAATCTATAGAGTACTCATTAGATCCATTATCGATTATGGTTCCCAGGTATATAATACAGCCTCAGACAATGCCCTCCGCACCCTAGACATTATACAACGCAAAGCACTTAGAATAGCTCTAGGTGCTATCAAAAACACACCAGCAGTCAGTCTCCTAACAGAGGCTGGCGAATTACCACTACAACTAAGACGCAACACGCTCATCCTCAAATACTGGGCTAGGACACAAGGACATGGCACACAGTTTCCACCCAACAAACTAATTACACAAGTAAAAAACACACATTTCAAAAAAACAAAAAAACACAAACCTCTATACAATCACATAATACACTCACTCCTATCAGAGCACAAATTAGACATCAAAATAGCACAATTCCATTCCAACCCAACTCCGCCCTGGAAACTAGTAGCACCCACAATCAGTACAGAAATTCTACAAGAAACTGACAAATAACAAAATAGCACTGTCCATTATTCCAGACAAACACAATGACCGCATTAAGATATACACTGATGGATCAAAAAACCCAACAATAGATAGAGTAGGACTAGGTATTTACGCACCTGAATTAAGAATAGAATTATCCATCAGAGTTACGGACAAGTGCTCAGTATACACTAGCGAATTAATAGTGATAGGACTAGCACTTAGAACTATAGACGAGACAAAACCTCCGGGCGGAGCAATCATTTTAGCTGACAGCTTATCACTCCAATCAATAGAATCAGGACACAGCACCAGAATAACAGAAATACGTTCCATCACAAACACATTACAATCTCTACACAAACAGCAAATACCCAAAACCATAGAATACATACCAGCTCACGTAGGTATCCCAGGGAACGAAATGGCCGACTCTCTCGCCAAAAAGGCACTAGACAACCAAATAATACTATGTAATACTAATCATTCCAAAGAGGAGGTCTACTCAATGATTAAAAAATCTGTAGACCAATCCTGGACTGACATTTGGCACAATGTCAGCCCCTCAAACTATTTTAGAAACATAATAGATAAACCACCCAAGTATATAGAACTTTTCGGCACGTCTCAAAAAGAAGATAGGGTTATCACTAGACTACGTTTAGGCCACACCAAATTGAACGCAAATACAAACAAAATGAGACAAAATTCATCACCTACTTGTCGAAACTGCGACAACCCAGAAACAATAGACCATATCTTCCTCTGGTGTCACAAACACACACAAGCACGCAAAACACTATACCACAACCTACACAAAATAAATATAACGCCAACACACATACATTACTCAAACCTAGCCCAGTCGTACATAAAATTCACAAATACTTGCTACAATACTTTACCAACATAGACTACCAAGACAACATAGACTTATCAACACAAGGGAGATACTTTTTTTCCCCTTTTTTTTCTCTTTCCCCCTTTATTTATTTTTGTTTTTGCGCATTTTTTGAGCTCTGATAGTCACCCTTTTAGACAATTGTTGGCCCTAAAAAGGGCCGTTTCTGATAAAGCCAACACTCCCCTCATCGGTAATGGGATACCAATCGCACCATTTGCCAAAAATACTTCTTCATCCCTTTTTCATTTAAGTGCACCTGGTCAGCGGCGTAGTCACTAGGGAATGAAAATCTTCTTAACTCAATACAATCTATATGTAACTATGGACGACCGTGATAGTGCAGGTGTGGTAATGAATTACAATGAGACCGATCTACAATATATAAAAAAATTTATTGACAAAATTTACACTAATATTTTTGGCATTTCCTTGTTCTATAAAAACTCGTTCATACTTTCCCTCTCACTCTGAATAACTACACAACAAAACGAACATAGATTACACTGTAACTTTACACAACAATGCTAAAATGGCACATCCTTTATACAAGTCAGTCAACACTATGAACCCGAAGAACAACCCTGGAATCAGTGCCTGGATACGCGACACCTAGCTCTTCCATCGCGGTCTGTAGTCCCCGGCTTCGCAAATCTCCTGTGCTGATGGGCTTGTTACCATACCGCCGTCACGAGGTGTAAATACACAATAGGATAATCATCGACGTCACATATATTAATGTCCACTGTCCATGCCGATGATCAACCAAATCAGTAGCTATACTGCACACAGAACGGGCACCAAAACAAGCTACCACCTCCGCTAAAGGAATGTCACAGCCCTCGCTGGATATTTATGCTCAAGCTACCATCATAAGGTTGAAGCTACAATATACGTATGACAAACTTACTTCGTGTATCTATACTAACTGTATCTAAAAGATCAAATAAAGGTAAAATGTTTCCATTGTCCTTATAATATAGAATTACGACACCTATATGACATAATGATGTGTTATTCCATCCAATTTAGTAATTAAAGTCAGTTTCTATAAAAATACAAAAGCACGGCAAGCCGCCTTAATGTTCGTGAAGGATAACATGTGCGGTCCACTCAACCGTGACGAACACACCTGAGCCCTACGATTATTACATAGTATAAGATCAATTAAATTATGAAAATTGTTTAAACTATGTATATAAGCTGACTTAATGTCCAAACTTTATCTTGTATAGCTAAAACAATATGTACACGTAATACGGGTGGACGTAAACAGCATGCACCCGACATACAGGTATGACCGTAAAAACACTGCACAGGTAACTGACTAGAAACACTTCAAATGAACAAAACCTATGTACTTGTCGTTAACTAACAATATCATAACAATATGAAAACTCACCACAATCTGTTTGTGCTTGCTGGTAAATTTAGTATTGCACACTAACGTACAATGTAGATGTGGCTAATCATGGCTCCATGACCGTCTATTTCTCACCCGTAGACCCGTAGACGGATTACCAAAATTCCGTCTCGGTAATAATCTTTCACCGATAAAAGCTATCAATAAAATCTGGCTAAAATGAACAAAATATATTGGTGACCGTGACACACTCCATATCAAACCAGACATCTTCCTAGGGAAAACAATTCTTAAATCCACCAGAATAATCAATAGACAAGGACAACGAACATAATCCATAATATATTTTTATATTTGCTACAGTCACACCACCACCATATATCTCTGACGGAACAAGATTCCTCAAAGTCGCACCCTACATCAACAAACAAAAACCTACATCCAACCCCACACACATAAACAAAACATACGCAAAAGCTGCAACAACAACAACAACAAAAACATTCAACACTCTTAGCTTAGAAACGGAGAAACACAAAATATGCTCATCAAACAACCACCACCACACATAGGAAACGCACCAATCACCAAACAACAATTCATAAACACAATAGGGTCACTTTTTATGGCTCTAGCAAACCTAGACCAGAACCCAACAAAACTTTACAACACATTCAACACACACTAATAACAGAAATAGACATCACAATAGACAAAGAAACAGAAACTACTCCCACACACACAGAACCAAACCCTGTAAACTTCCACAAAACACACATCGACAAAACAGTCACACCTGAAAATAAGGCCCCAGACACTGAAACAAACAATGGACAAACAAACACCATACCTTCAACAACACCTGAACCATCCATTGAATTGTGCTCTTTTGATATTTTTGTGTCTACTTTGGAATGATCACTAAATTCCACCAAATACATGGAACAAAATCCACAAACGATGCCTGGACATACACTTTAGTGCATTACGTTGCACAGGTTAACTAGACTCATACATGCATGTACATACAGTAGCAACGGACTGCATGCAATGCAGGAACACTGTCGAAAATTAATTCCACACAAGTGAGTGATTCAGGCCAACTAGGCCTATTGTTGTCACATAAATTTGTCATCAAGTAGTGTCAGGGATTGCCCTATAAAAGGCTATTTTAATTGGTTTTGATGCTTGATCTTCCTTTTAATAATGAAAAGATGCAGCATACCTGTCACATGCTATCCAAAGCACTTTGGTAAAGTACAGCTCATGATCATCATCCTTAGAAACCTGCTTTGGTTACAGACTGGCAAATTTTCTACTGACTTCACTATCATGACCCTATTATCATTTGCATTTATCATCAACTTTTGATTTCTACTGAAGTATTGGATTAATAATAATTGTGAAATTCTCCTCTCAGATTGTAGACCTGAACTCAAATACAGAACTTGAATGGCTTGCAAACCATATGGGGCATACACTCTCTGTACATCGTCAGTACTATCGTTTGCAAGACCAAACACTGGAGCTTGCTGAAGTAAGCAAATTACTAATAGCTTCTGATGCAGGACAGGCTCACAACTATGCAGGAAAATCACTGGACAGCATTGCTTTGGAAGGTATATATATAATATACATAAACCTATATATTAGAATATATATAATATCGGTAAATAAAGCCTGAGGTTTTAGCCCACCATCATCAGATGATGGGATATTCAAATCACCTGTCGTTCGTACTTCTGTCTGTCCGTAAACAATTCTTGTTACAGCTGTTTCTCAAGAACCACCAGAGGTAGATTCACTTCGATGTGTAGTTGTGCATTACACTTTTTTCTGGTCGATTAAAAAAAGTATGGCTGCCATGCGGCCATCTTGGATTTTGAGAGTAATAGTTTGTTACTGCTATTTCTGAAGACCTACTGGATGGATCTTTCTCAAATTTCATATGTAGGGCGGAAGGTCCCCATTGGTGCATAATTGTGCATTTTACCTAAATGTACAGAAAAACTGTTGGGTCTGACTTCAAGAATATGTATAAATTGATATCAAGTGAAAACCAGATATTTTACAACAATAAACAATCAATAAAGTGATGAAAGAATTGCTGCATTTATATTCTGTAAATGAATTTAAAGTCTTGAGTTCCAATTCCAAGTATTCAAAAGGCTGTCGGTGAGCTTATAGGTAACCACAGCTTTGATCGTCAATCCTCCCATCCGTCCGTCAACTTTTTGTATAAATCCCTACTTATCCTGAATCACAGAACTGATTTTGACCAAATTTGGTCTGAAGCATCCCTGGAAGAGGATTAAATTTTGTATAAATGGTGGATCTGGACCCCCAGGGGCCAGAGGGGCAAGGCCACATAGGTTAAATATAGCAACTCTTTTAAAAATCCTTCTTCTGTAGGAATAAAAGGAATTGATTGATTTTAGGTGTGGAGCATCCTTTGGTGAAGAGGAACCAATTTTGTATAAACCGTGGGTCTGACCCTCCGGGGGGCCTGAGGGGCGGGGCCGAATAGGTTAAATGTAGCAAATCATTCAAAATCCTTCTACTGTAGGAATAAAAGGAATTGTTTCATATCTGGTGTAGAGCATCCTTGGGTGAAGGGGAACCAATTTTGTATAAATGGTGGGGCCAGGGGCCAAAGTCTTTCCCTGTTTGCCATTTATTGGTTCTCAAGATATTTTCTTGTTCATATTGCATTTGCTAACTCTGACAATGAGATCCAGGCCCCTTGAGCCTCTCGTATAATTTTTTATATTTAATTCATGATAATACTATTAATTTGTTGCTTGATAAAATAGATTTTAAAATATATAAATAGTAAATGAATAAAATAAAATAAAAAAAAATCTGGTCAGTGAATTTGAACTCGCAAACTGGAAGTTCTTGGCAGTTTCTGAACATTGAATTATGGGAAAATTGTTAGATGGGGTGGATTACGTTGAAAAAGTGCATTAAAATAACCTTTGAATGATGTTTTGCCAAAGCATTTCCGAAGAAATGATGCCTAACTTTTAAAATTAAGACATTATTGTAGAATATTTACCATTTAATAACAGATTTTATGCACAAACATTATTGCCTGATGTGATGGCATGACACCAGGCATGGAGGTTTTATGGGGGTAGACAGCGTGTTCTGTTGTGGCCTTCTGGAAAGTGGTACAACAGGGAGCTCAATATATAAGCATAAACAGCCGGACAAAGATATTAATCCAATTTATCTTCCCACAAATGTGTAATTTTGCAGTTGTAAACACATACAAGATATTTACATACATATATATGTCTAAAACTCAGGTGACCGTTAATGCCCATGGGCCTCATATCTTCAAATGCGGTTTACTACTGGCGTAATCTTTAGTTTGGGTGTTTATTTAAAGTGCTCAGTAGTGTTTACCATTAGGTATTCTTAAATCTATTAGATAAAACACAATATACATGTTAACCAAGCAGAACAGTCTTGGGTAAGTCCTTTTTTTATTGACTCCAGCCCTTTGTTGTTTATTGCTGGACAATAACTGGTTTCTATTTTGACTGATTGTGAGACAGTGGACGATTTATTTTTAATTATTACAGATGTTGAGTACATTCCAGAAGAAGAGGACGAATCTTTGAATGGTCAGTATACATAAAATATATTAAAAAGAGTAATTTAAATTTGCACTGGTATGCAGATTTTCACTAAACTTTGAGCTTTCAGTAACAAATTTGTGATCATGCAATATCTTCTTAAATGGACTAAATCATTAGATTTTGGTCATTTTATTCGCACATTGCTTTCTGGCACAGGTTGTAGTACTTAAAATTAGACTATTTCCATAATTACCTTTACCATTTAATATGCAAAAACGTTTGACGTGATGAAAAATTTGTTCCTCAACAGTCAATGTTGTGATTGAATGAAACTTTGTTTTGGTCGGAGACAGCCGAATACCTCACATGACCTTCCGCAACCTCATTCACACCTGGGCAACATGGTAATTGTAAACATTTGCCACGTGTCGCTGTATAGCTGATGCAGCTATACATGGAATCAATAAGTGCAAGTCCCATGATCTTCAGGGGCATTCGTCAAACTTTGCTATGTGGATTCACAGGTACGGATTAAAACATACAGACTGAGTAAAAAAAATTGCCCTATTTATTATTAATTAAAACTAATAACATCCCATTATAAGATTTGGGACCTCTCTGTTGGTCTGGGATCTGCAAGGGAACTATTAACACTTACCCTTCACGCTTAAGTTCTTTCGTAGCTTGCCACATACATGTTATTAGACTCACAAAATTCGGGGTCTTTCAATATATCAAAATGAAGCGAACAGTTCTGGAAGTGTCTGTTAAGTCCATGCCTTATTGAATCAATATCTTAATCAGCTTTGCCTCATCAACTGTAGCGGAACATTTTTGGCCCTCCAAATAAGTTGTGTCATCGGCCATTTTTGTAAAATGGGCTAAATATTTGAGACAATTTGATTGTTGCAAAAACAAAATTACTCGTTAACAATGGAAACACCCTCCGTCTATTTTTAGATGCAGGTTACTGGACTCACGAGAAGTAGCCGGACTTAGTCAAGTTACCACTCTTGCATTTAGCCACTGATTTGGGGTTAATATTGCGTTTGATGAATACATCTTTTTTTGTATAGGCCATTAAGAAAACAGTAAACTTGATACTTATATAATCATTAGGATTGTCATTGGGTTACTACAATATCTGAGGCACTTTTTAGCTCACCTGGTCTTAGTGATCTATTGCTGTGACATCTGTTGTGTGTCCATCAATAATTTGTGGTCCCCACCTACCATTGCAAGGGTAATTTTGGAACACATATATATATCATTGATGGTCATAAAGTTCCAGGTAATCGATACACGTAAAACAGGCTCACTGGTGTCTCTTGTTTAATAGGGAATCGAAATTTGTATACTGTACTTCTATAGCTTTTATGAATTTCAGATGTCGTTGAAGGTGAGGAAATATCAAAGAATGATGATTATGTGGATGATGGTATTGACACAACTGACATCAGTGATGATCATGGTAATTTGAAATGTTTTAATTATTGCTTGTTAGAATTCTTTGAAAAATTACCTGTTTGTAAAAACAACCATTCAGAATTTATCATACAGTTTCATACACAATTTCCTGCGATCAAAAACTAGGTCACTGTTACTATGAATACAAAATCAAACAAAACTTCAATATCGACACTCTACAGGCTGCAAATCTCATCCGATTGTAATGAAATTTCACACGCATGTTCACCACCAACACCGCTTGTATGAGTTGGCATTTCAACGTCCTATGTTCAACAACTAGGTCAGTTTGAATACTAATCTGACCATACCACCATTTGCAGCATTTGATTAAAAGGTAAACAATATAACAAGTTTTGAAATTATATTTTGTAATAAAATTAATAAAGTGGTAGTAATATTAACATTTACAATACAACTCCCATGCACATTTCAGCTGATTATACAGCCCAGATAAAATTCCCACCCCCACCACCACCACCACCACCACCACCACTACAACCCCTTATACAGTCAAACAAAAATTTCTTGGTGTGTCAATGTTTTCTGTTCCTATATAACACTACTAACGGACCTATTCATGAATCCAAGTTTAATAAATTGAACTTTTCGATTTATCCAAGTCTTTTCACGGACCATTAGCTACAACGTTACAGGTGGTCAGCCCTGCAGCAGATCTACCAAAGATGACAAAGGGATTATGATGTTTACTCTGTATAACAAGGTTAATAATTTACTGGACACAAATTAAAGTCTAATTACATACTCACAAGCCACAACGACAATGGATGTTGTTTGATGTTTACCACCGCCACTGCGGAAATAGCATATAGTGTATAAAATGTACGAAACTATGCAAACATGCAGAGTAAATTACATAGACTAGTACCATGTTTTACATACACTTCTGGGCTGTAAACATTATCATTTGATTTGATCCATGAAATACATAATGTTTGTCATGTACGCACTGTAGCTATCGCAGAAAATGTAAACCTAAGTATGTACTGTCTTTGATTTCTTCTCAAACTTTATTAAACATAATATGTTGCTTGATGAAAAAAATATGTTTTATTAATAAAAAACATCACTTTGAATCTAAACAGCTTTGATGATGAAAACGACAATATAACATACCACGGATGATTCAAGGTCTCGATGTATCGAAGTTTTTTTTGTTAATCCCTTGAACTTTGATTCATCAAAATTGACTGTATATAGCATTTCATATAAGGTGGCAGTACACAGTTTCTCGTGGTGGCCTTGGGTGATTTTTTTGCTCATTAGATTACCCCGTTATAAAGATTTTAATTAAAATTGAAAAAAAACCTTGCTAAAATTGGTCCTGTCATGTAAAAGTAGACAATGTGGAGTTTAATTTTTTTTCAGGATAATATTTTAGCTTTGTGTTGGAGATTACTATTTGGGCAGTCTCGAATCTGTGTCTACGCACCAAAAACTAGCTTTACAGGAAGTGAAATTTTCATAGTGTTTACATGTGGTCATGTTATGAAGAATTTCCGAGTTGGAATTTGCTGAAATGTAAGTACTTTGTTACCATGACAGTGTTGTTGATTGTAAGATAGGTGTTTACAATTAAATTTCTCCTAGAAAGTTGTAGTGTTGGGTTGGAATTAGCAGTATTTTTGCATTTTTAGCATTTTTTTCAGTAGGTAACCATGACAATCAAATGTCAGAAATCAGAGGAATTTTTTTTTACACAAATTTCATCTCTCTACTGTTAATGTAATTGTTATGCAGTTTATAAATATATATACATGTAATGATGTATTTTTCATAACCAATCTGCTATACCTGTATATCTCAAACATGACAAATAATTTCAGGAAAAATGCAAATTAACTGTTTACTGCTACCTAAGTATCAGGCAAGCGAGAGTATTTGTATTGTCAGCGATGCCTTGTTATCATACCAGCATACATCAATAGGCAATAAATAGTACCTAATTCTTAATTAATGGTTTTACATTAACATATTTAGATTGTCAAAACACTGATTATTTTGAGATATCTTATATAATAATGGGTTATTTTTTTCAGGAGTTACACCAAAGAAGCAGACAAAAGGTTCACAAAGAAAGCCATGGATTAAGGAAGACAGACTTCTGTTGAAACGGGTTTTCTTCCACTGCTTGACAACAAAGAAAACACCAACAAAAACTGACATAATGCTAGGTGTGAGAAAGAATGAAAAGATCAAAGCACTTGTTAAAGAAAGATGATGGAAAGCAGTAAAGTACTATGTATGGAATTTGGTGCAACAGCACCAAAAGCAACAAAAGAAGTTACTGGCAAAATGATTTGGCAAAGTGATTAATTCCAGACGTGCACTTGGTAACAATTATGGACCCTTAAATCTTGGGGCCATTTTAGTAACCTAACATTCTGTAGGAGACATTCTTAATGTTCTTTTTATGTGCAGTTTACAAACTTCTATTTACTATAAACCTGTTTAAGGGTACTGTTATATTTGCCTTACTGTAATGAGATGTTGAAATCACCCTTTGTAATCTGTCAGTCCTTAAACATTCTTGAATGTCTTGCTCCCTTGAAATGCAAGTTTGGGACAGATTGAAATAGCAAAAAAGTTGAGATGCAGCCATATCATATTAGATTTAAAAGCTGATATCACCTTTTTCAAATTTCTTATTTAGAATCTGCATAGATATGGATGGTCAGGCAGCTAGTTTAGCTTATCTTTTGATAACTGTGAGATATACCAGCATCATATACATGTATGTTAGAGGCTGATCAGAAAAATTTTCCTATGACAATTAGGAGTTGAGGCTGTTATTTCTTGATTAGTAAAATTGGATCAATTTCCTATGTTTTCCCTTGATCAAGTTATGCTTGTTCAAATTTGGTAATTATCAGATCTTTGATTTTGAATGTTGTAGTTTGTTATCGTTATTTCTTAACAATTTATTATGTACATTCACCTTGGTGCATAGATGTGCATGATTAAAATGAGCAAATAATAACCACAAGGTGCCATCATGGATTTTTACGACTGAGTTGGTTATTGCAAATGTTACATACTAGATTCTCCAATTCCGTATGTAGGTTCCGCATCAAAGATCGACTGATAAAGAAGTAAAAAAGATACTTTGAAGGCACTCTTGGATACATGTTAAACCTATTAATTCAAAGGTTATGGTTGTTGGACTTGAGATCTAGATAGTCCTGTCAAATATCCTGGTCCAAATGTTTAAAAATTGTATGATGATAACATAACTAATTTGGTTTCACTATTAAAACTTAGATTATCAAGTTCAAAATGGCTCTATAACCAAGAATGTATGGCACGTACTGCAGATTGTTTGCAAAGCTTCAAATTTTGCCAGTACAAGTGGAAGACTGATTTAGTTCCATGTAGGACAATTAGCAATCCTTTCATTTTATGAAAATACAAGTTTTTCCGAGCTTTGCCTATGCAGCATAAAGAGCCGGCCTTGTTTTTCAGCCAAGACTGGTTACCTGTAAGGATATATTGTCATTGTATGTACAATTTGCTTTTTTTTTTACTTGGGTTGGAAGTCGTATAATGTCATGTCCAGTTTTAATTGGAACTCTAAAGTAATTCAAATTCAGCAATATTCTTTGACAGGTAAAGTGGTTATTCATTGTTCTAAGCTTAGATCAATAATAGCATCATTTTCAACATAAAAGAGATGGAAAACGAAAATAAAAGTTTGCCTACTGAATTCAAATTTTGTCTGGCATCTGTCCTTTGAACCTCTACATTTTCAACTTAAAACAACTACTGAATAACTTTCAATAAAATCATGCTGAAACCTCCTATGGCCAAAAAAGGAACCAAATTTTTTAATTAATTGGTCCTCAAGGGCCCGAGAGATGAGTAAAACAGTGGTCAAGTTGACTAACATTATTGAAATCTTCTCAAAACCCATGTATGATAGAAACAAATCGGTTTAGTTATTATTACTGAATGGTAATTTGATATCTCC
>NW_026782813.1:370000-384804 GCF_031769215.1 Ylistrum balloti | reverse complement strand
GGGTGCATAAAGGGAGGTAATTTGGGTGCTCTTGTGGGTGAGAATTTCAGCTGTTTTCAAAAGGCTTGGTATCAGTTTGAAAACTGTTCTACAGTAGGTAACAGGTATGAAATAAGTCAGTAACAACCTTAGAATGTATTTAGACTGCATTATAGGGCAATTCCAATAGTTTAAGGTGTGGTATCCATGGTAACTAAGAAGGAAAGTATGAGTTTTTGAATTTTGGATAAATTCTCTGTTTTGATGATTTTTACTCAATAATGTGTGTGTATTTCTCATAGATTGGGCATACAATCATGTTAATATTGTCATAAAATTACATTTCCATAGTTACTGCTGTAAAAAAGACTATTTTTCGAACAATATTGCAATGTAATAGGGTTTCTAATATTACACTTGAAGAAGGGTGGGGGGCAGTAAGCATAGGTGTTTGTGATGTCATACACATGACATTTAAGAATATCTTATGTCATATCACTGTTAATTACTTTCGAGAAATGTGTCAGATGCTAATTTGAAGTTTTTGTTGGATTTCTAGCCTTCACTATGACATCACAGTGCATTGGTGAAGCCATCATTAGCAATTGATGACGTCATAGTACTGATGACATCAGCTGTTACCATGACGTCATAACATAAGACTTTATATATGTAGTATCAATCTGCTTTTCAGTTATCTAAATTCACAGAAGCACAAACTACTTGATTCAGTTTCAATTGCAACTTTATTCAAGTAAATTTAAGACTTATTGAGGTTTTAATTTTTCAAATTACCTCCCTTTCTTCCTAATTTGAGAGCAGAATTGGTCAAAACACACCATGCGGGAAAATCCATATTACTCGATAGCTATTCAAGATACACAGTAAAGCGATATATTGTTTTGTTCGTGTGATCATTTTCTAGACACTCAGAGGGATTTTAATGAAATTAAAAAAACTAATTGTGATGTATAAGGTAGCAGTACACAGTTTCTCGGTGTGGCCATGGGTGATTTTTTTGCTCATTAGATTACCCCATTATAAAGGTTTTAATTAAAAATGAAAAAAAAAATCCTTGCTAAAATTGGTCCTGTCATGTTAAAGTGGACAATGTGGGGTTTCATTTTTTTCAGGATAATATTTTAGCTTTGTGTTGGAGATTACTATTTGGGCAGTCTCGAATCTGTGTCTACGCACCAAAAACTAGCTTTACAGGAAGTGAAATTTTCATAGTGTTTACATGTGGTCATGTTATGAAGAATTTCCGAGTTGGAATTTGCTGAAATGTAAGTACTTTGTTACCACGACAGTGTTGTTGATTGTAAGATAGGTGATTAGAATTAAATTTCTCCTAGAAAGTTGTAGTGTTGGATTGGAATTAGCAGTATTTTTGCATTTTTAGCATTTTTTCAGTAGGTAACCATGACAATCAAATGTCAGAAATCAGAGGAATTTTTTTTTTTACACAAATTTCATCTCTCTACTGTTAATGTAATTGTTATACAGTTTATAAATATATATACATGTAATGATGTATTTTTCATAACCAATCTGCTATACCTGTATATCTCAAACATGACAAATAATTTCAGGAAAAATGCAAATTAACTGTTTACTGCTACCCAGGTGTATTCCGACAATGGCAGCGCCAGTTCCATGATAAAAAAGATCGTTTAACTTCCCTCAAGTAGTTGTACCAACCACACTATATCGTTTAAGACAGTTGTGTATTTACAAATAGCTGTGCAATAGTATTACGTCAGGTGTACAGCGATCTGTAGATATTGCTTCCATATTCACATTAGGGATTGTATCTATTAGTACCGGTGAATTCCACCTGTGACCCGTAAATCGCCAGTAGATATTGATGGCTGCCGTTAATGCGTATTTAGGACATTTACAACTACAGTATGTTTGGTAGTAACAATTTTTAGCCTCTATAAAGCATCTGTTGACGCGTAACTGATCCAAACATACATATGTATGTGATTTAACTTACACTGGAAACAGTTGGCAACAGTCTGAAAAAATATATATATGGATTTGATAAGCAAGATTTACACAACGTAAAAATTACAAAAAATCAACTGACAACATCAATTGATCAAACTTACAAAAATGTTTACCTCTTTGGAAAAAAAACTTAAACCATAAAGGTTTAATGATAACAAACTAAGTATTGGTCATTATACAGTACCGCATGACTCATAGATAGTATCAGAGACATATATAAAACACGTGATATATACGTCTCTGATAGTATTAAAAAGAAAATATGACTTATTAGTCATTATTTTGCACATTGTATGAAGATAAAAGTGATATCCGATACGAAGATCAGTTGATAGACAAATAGACAGTTGTGCTGTAGATAAAGTTTGGTCTCTTCAGTTCTAAGACGAGACCGATCCATAATGGGCACCACATTATTTGCCTCAAAGAATTATGCAGTGACATAGAACAAAAGAGAAATTGATTTGAACTAAAATCTATGATTCGAAAGAAAAGTTTACACCGTAAAAGGACATTTAAAGAATAACCTAAACATGGATTTACCACATTCATTTCGAGAACAAACATTATACTACAGAATTAAAGACATTCAACACTAATTGTCTATTGAGATGATATGGTGATGGGGGAGGAAGGCTAAATTTTGCACAAGACAACAGTAGAATGCATAAGTATTATCTGGGATTAATTACGATTTATAATTAAACCAGCACAGAACGACACAACAGAGTTAGACCTTTTGTGTCACCGTGTCTGACAGGGGAACATCTGTTGCTGGCGATTGTTCCGTATATAACTCAATGTTACCGTGACAGGTTAGATACAAAGAAGATAAATGAGATGGCAATCTAGTTGGTAAACATGAAGTGTTGTCGTTAGAGTGGACTATTTAACAGTAGCCATTACAATGTATTACACCAGCAATCCATCTCTCCGTCTGTCGGCTGTTGCTGTCACATGTAATTTTCCATACTGCATGCAATGCGAATGAGTGAAACGAGTCCATATATATGTTTTGAATATAAAACATATCAATATGACACCAAAACATTTATTAATTTCTGAGTCTATTAATAGAAAAGACACATAAAAATTGTACAAATTTGTCGATTTCTTATCGATTTTTAAATAATCTTTGACGCAAACACTGTTCCAGATAGCTTTATAAAACTTGGGATGGGAATTTTCTATTAAACGAATCACTTTAGTG
This sequence comes from Ylistrum balloti, assembly GCF_031769215.1. Classification (NCBI taxonomy): domain Eukaryota; kingdom Metazoa; phylum Mollusca; class Bivalvia; order Pectinida; family Pectinidae; genus Ylistrum; species Ylistrum balloti. The sequence continues at coordinate 381,602 of NW_026782813.1, read as the reverse complement.
TAACAAAATATCACCCTAAATGCGTTGAACATACTCCTACAATATCAATTGTCTCTGACTACTGTTCATGGTGTTATGTATAAATTTGATGTACATAGAAACACAAAGAATTGTTGGGGTAAGTTGTACACTTGTACTAGTACATAGCACGAGAGAAACTATTAGAAATCATCTCAAATATCCATAATGTTCATACATTACATTAATTAATTGTTTATGTTAACGAATCTAACTGTGAGATCACACGATACATAATAAACTTGTGTCATAATTATAAGGATGTGGCACGTGCTTTACACAAGTTGCCCGACTAAGTATAGTGCATGAGACTTTTATAAAGCAGACACTCCGTCGGCTAGACTTTATTTGATCGATCGCTATTGACAGGTCGGTCCAGGTCGTGCATATGTTCGTGAGTCAATATCAGTCTTCGGTAGTATACAAGTCTGTATATATATATAACAAAAATCCTCACTTATTTGAGAAACTCATAAACTTTCTGTTTAGGCACTTAAAGCAATTTTTTTCGTCTTGTATAGTGGCACGCGACTATTTCAGTGATAAATTAGCGTTTCCACCGAATTCCACAAGCTCATGCTCGGCACCATGTGTTACAATGTGGCAATGAGTTACGTAAATGCTTGCAGTGTTCCTAACGGACGCACGCCGAAAACTGCTACTGCCTAGCTTTTAATCAGCTCCCAACAGGAAACGCCTTTCTACTGGTTGTGATAAATTTATTAAACTCTTTTATTTGTCATGATATATTTGTATTGTGTGTTATTATCAGAAGCAGAAGTGAAAATTTTGACAGAAAACAAAGTCCATGTAGCATTCGTTTCGTATAACGCATAAAAATAACACTGATTAGTATTAACAAAACGCAGTCTTTTTCAGTACTCGTAATCAGACGGGTTTGAACCAACGATTGCTATCCGACTTGAGTTCTTGCGAACATATCAAAGACGCATTTCTTTCTTCTTATTATTTTATCAAACAACCCAAAAAGATGCACGACTTTGTAGTTTTGAATATTTCTACCTTTCCCTGATATTCTTTCAAATCCATTGTCTCGCATTGACTTGAAAGCTTCTTTCTAATCAGGATAAGATGTTAGAGAACTGCTTATATTTCCACTGTCCTTAGAAGTTAACAGTTTCCGCAGCAAAAGATATATATATATCTGCTTTAGGTAGACGAAACGAGGAAGTCAATCATTAGTGGAAAACTACATAAAGAAAACAAACGATGGAAGAATGTTTTAATACTTGTATTGATAATCTGTCTGTGATTACACACCGCTGAATCATTCCACGTTCCTTCACATAACGCCTAGACGAGTACTCATAACATGTTTTGTGAGAAATATTTTAAGAGTATAACAAATTGCAAAACAAAGCATACTGTCAAACATTTATTTCCGTGGGGGCTCAAATTTCATGGCTTTTATCAAAAAGATACTTTTTCGTTGTGGATGAACGAAGGTCACAAAATCCACTTTTTACATTGTTTTTTTATATCCGTGGTTAAACTAGACACAATAATAGGTTATATTTATGTTGCTTAACGTCCTATGAAAAACTAAACTTGTTTGAGGACGGCCTTCCGATGTATGCAAGATGAGTGTATGGATTGATTATATGTGTTTGTGGGAGGCTGTGGTATTCTTTCGTAAACCCTATTGTGATAACACAGAAACTGAGACGCCGTCATAGTGCTATCACACTGAACTATACTGCTAAAGGTCCACAGGCGGGACACCCCATCCGGTCACATTATACGGACAATGAATACTTTGCGTTATGCAAGAGGTAAAAATTACTGTAAAGAAGTTTTTATTAAGTATTATAAAAACCTTTGTCATATTACCATCCCGAAAAAAGTGTTCCGAAGAAGACTATGACGATTAACTGAAGGGCAAATGTAAGGTAGTGTCAAAAGAGACATTGATAATTAGTGTTAATCCGTGTTATTGTTATCGACAAATGATTTTAGTGGTTGTTGGTAATCGGTATTATTGTTACCGACAAATGATTTTCAAATTTTGTTAACAAATAAACTTCTTAATTGTATAAAATGTCGAATTGACATAAAAGAAAACGCAACAAATCTTTTTTTGACTACAAATATGTCGAATTCTCTCCCCGGTTAGTTTAGAGTCGTAATGAGGAATTTCACACAAGGCAACAGGTAAGTATCGGTGTGTTACGTTACATACGGGCATGCATTTCGTTAACGTGTACCAACAGGTAATGTGTTTCTCCTGTCTAGGATATGCACGTGTGTGAGTGTGTGTAGCTGTGAAATGTACGTGCGTGACAGTTATGCATAGGTACGTCTATTCTTGGGAGCATTCTGACAATTCGTACAAGGTTAGATTGTTGTGTTCCGAGGACGGAATTTTTTTCCTTGCTGGAGGAATGTCGCAACTATTCACCTTTTTGGTAATCACAATGTGTGAAGTGGTAGTCTACCGTGGCCGGCTACAGGTGGGGATCGTTATAAACTACTTGTAGATATACCGTTGGGATAATGGCGATTCTTGTGTGAGCTTCTGCTTGATTCCATATGGATTGCACATCACTACCGGATGTGCAACACGTGAGAAAAAATATAACCCATGATCATTCAAACTAAGAACTTATATCAAAAGGAGAAAAAGGAAACGCGAATAAAATGATTCTTTTTCCAGAGACTGGTCATTGAGATTGAAGAACTTTGAAATCAGTTTAATTTGATTGACAACAAGACATAGAGCCATCATGACGTGAAGATGCGTTTCTAGTAGGCTATGAGTGGCCAACATCCAGATTGACTTTCTCGTAAGGCTGATGGAGTTACAACATCTTGTTTGAATTATTCAGAGCCTGCCATTACAGCTTCTGTATCTTCATAAACCGATTCAAAGCAGTTGGTTTTTGCTTTTTAGCAATTAAATTTAATGTTGAAGTGTGCAGTAGATCCGTTCTATAATGTTTGTGGGGATGTTTGCGCTAATAATGGAATACATGTCCGGTATTTTATGAAATACATGTACTTGATAAATGTAGTTCGAGAATCAGTATTAGAATGGGTAGATTCAGTATTAATAGTTGAATAAACTGTATCATACACCTGTTCCACCAGAAAGATATCATAAGTAATGGTAGAATCACAAAGAATAGAAGTAAAGAAAAAGCAAACCAAACGCTCAAATACAGATGGACCTCTACAGCAATGCTAGGAGAAAAAAGGATAGGAATCAGGGAAAAAATTAGAAAAATAAAAAAATTGTCTAAACAAAGCACTAAGAAACATCTGGATCTCTTCTGTAATGACAGGAGCAAAACGGATGGAAAGCAGGAAAAAAACATTTAGTAAAATAGAAAGCAAATTTAAGAAATAGAAGGGGAGACACATGTACTCTAGAAATCAATGAAGATGTGAATATAAGATTAGCATTTTCTGAACTATTGTAGTTTTATATACGGATCTGCAAGGAGTGTTCAGGTTTATGATAATCTTTGGGAGACTAACATAAAAAAGCCGAAAGCAGAGTTTACAACCAATTAAACTGTAGCACATAGCTGTTTCACTGAAGCAGAATGTATTGAAACATCGGAGACGATTGAGGACAAATATAATTGACTGAACCAAGTGTTAAAATAAAGACGGGGAGGTTCACTGACCGTGTGATTACATAAAGTGTGAAATTGTATTACAAATTAGTTGGAACAACATAACATGCATGTATGTTGCACCATATACTAGATTTAAGAATGTTTAAAATATCATTTAAATAATAAAGAGCCATATAAATGAACTCATTGTTCTTAGCATACTGTAGACAAAGGATACTTCCGCACAGAGATATAAAACTACATTAAAAATGAAAACGTCCGCGCTAGAACATCATAGTTAACTCATCCATTAGCCTATATCGCATATTGGAAATTTAACGAAAATAGTTGATAAAGAAAATTATATAAAGTATATTTCCAGGATCCATGTTGAATATGGTATAAAATGTTCCTAGATGCGTTCACACGGTAGTTTTTTTGTGAATGGACTCACATTGTTTATATAATATAAAGCCAAGTTAATGAGATAATCGTAGTTTCATAAGTGACTTGTTGCGCATAATCAGTTCGTTATGTCGGAAGGGGAAGCGTCAATTAGTCTTCACTCTATATCTTATATTGTCCTTTTGTCTCTCCGGAAAGTCCTCGGCATTCATTGTTAAAGTTTATGTAATTTTTATTAAAACCAGAGAACGAACCCCTTCGTGGGAATCTCTAGTCAACTAACTGCTAATTCGCATGGGAAAATTTCAAACATTTTAGTCTGTTGGTCTTGCTTCTATCATCAAACATTAATAAGTTCTTCCTTGAATGAAACCGTCCATTCGAGGACAGATCAGAACATTTTTTGTGAGATTTTTCTAATTATTATCAGTTAAGAAACCAGGAAATAGTAACCATGTGCCATAGTCGATGTGAAAATTAAGCCTATAGATAAACACACAGGAGTTTTATGTGGTTGTGAAAGCCGTCGAGACAAATTATCGCTTTGAAATCATGCCAACTTTCCATACTATATGTATACGCTGTAGTAAGAAAATCGGTGCCAATTTGGAACTTTGCCTTGTGGAACAGCCAAATATAAGGAGGTTGAACAATTGCTAGTCTGTGTGTGTATTATACAAATATATAAATGAATTAGCCTCATTCTCATGACTCTGTAGAGAGAGTTAGATATTCCATTCATTGACAACTTCGACGCGGCAATGCGAAGTTAAACCGGAAGTTGAAATACTTCAATCAGCAGTTAAGTGTTATGCCTGTTTTTATTGGGTGTCAAGTGGCAGACAAAAGTAATGGGCAATTCTGTGGTAACTTGACAGAGAAATGGACGGACGTACATTTAAAGATTTTAAATGAATTTGCTGGGCGTTGACTTGTATGACACTTGTGGAATTTCGGAAGAGAGAGTTATTAACAAAAAACTGTTTAAAAATTACATCTGTTTAACATTTTAATGGCAAACACTCTACATGTTGGCGTGACTGCGTTTTATATCAGAATCACTGATAAAGTCTAGTGTGACATCACAAACACTAATGGATCTGAATTACATACACTGCAACTAGTCACACAGTGAGGAACAGGTGTTGTGCAACTGAATACATCTAGTTGTGAAAATAAGATTGAGTTAAGCCAAAGAATAAGGAAACTGCCTATCATCGTGTTAATCGTATACAATTCTACTGTAAGGGTACAAACGTATGTACATACTAAACGTTTACAGACTGAAACTAACAAAGACGTACTTTTCTAAGATCTGCATGGCAGGTGTCGTCGATGAAGGAGGGGGCGCTTACTCCTTGTACTTGTTTCTCCATGTAAATCGTTCTTTTATCAATATTTTTGCACTATTTTGTTTTATAGATGATGATAATGTTGACATTTTGGTATTTAGCTTTTTTAATGTACAGTACATAATCTGTACTTAGGTACTGATTTTATGTTTTCAGTTAATCATTAACTTCAGCCCAACGACTCATTGGTTAATCTAACCTCATCGGATTCATTTCAACTGACAAGATATCAATGACTGAAATCGCAATATACAGGTTATGTAATAGTACCACAGGGAAAACCTACTGAAGACAAGAAAAATACACACACAACAAAGAAAATAACGAAATGTAAGCAGAACCACAATCCAAGTTCAAACAAGGACAACATATGAACAAAAGAAAGATTTACACGGATGTTTCTGAAAAATAAGGCAAATAAGACCAGGTGTTCCGGAAGCGACTGCCTAGACATCAACGACACCCGCCATGTAAATCTTAAGAAATTCTATTTCGATATCACATTATTAGTATCTGTCAGCAATGTAAAAATTGAAATATTGATAAGTTTAGATTTTTACAAGTAACGTAACGTTGTTACGAAGGGGCTGTATTTTCCACCACTTTGAGGATGGAAAATCATTACAAAGACGAAAAAGAAAATACTTGTATAGATAAGACATAATCAAATTCATGACTTCATAGTTCTTATAGTTCTTACACAAGGGTGCTATTAACTTGTTCACTTTTGTGCAATCTTTGACATTGCAGGTGGGAGACAATGCTGGTTGACTTTTGGTTCAGTGATCAAGGTGAAACGAGAACATACTGAGTTGGATTATTTTTCAGAGTAGGTTAAATACATTCAAGCCATTACTCTTAAAAGGATTTGCTGAATGACATCTTGAAGAAAAAAAAGCACAGGTCAGCGTCCTCGATCCTGATGTTAGATTTAAATGGCATGTATGTTATTGTGCCTGTAGATAGGGCATCCAATAATTTGATTATTGTCTGCAGACATTTTGTTATATTTCCTGTAAATACAAAGAACTAGTCTTGCTGATAACGAAGAAAGTCCTATATATACTTAATGAAATCGTTCAAAAAAGAAATACTGAGCAATCATATTTAGCTTACAATGCATTGATACGACCCCCCCCCCCCGCCCCGCAGCCCCCCTTTCTGAACTCCGAAAAGCTTTTGACCAATCTTTAACAACCTCTTCTAAAAACAAGAACATGTGATTTTTCAACTCAGTACTTCACCATGCCGCATCCTAAACTGAAAGAACGCCTACGTTCTCTTGTTATGAGAACTTTCATTTTCAAGAAAGTTGAACGACTCTACAAATACATTCTTGTGAAATATACTTATTAGAATTTCGTTAAAAATACGCCAAAATCAAAAGAAGAAATCTACGGAGAACGAAATCATAAAAATGATCGAGTATTTGGTTGACAACCTACGGAAACTTACTGTGCCCCTCTGTTGGCTGACTCATACGAGGCTGAATTCATCGAATAGCTTATCACAATAGGTCACAAAGACCTTGTATAGTGCTTAAATTTCACTTTCAGATATATTGGGAATTAGATACGATATACTCTTATCTAGATATTTTCCTGCAACTAGCCAATATGGACAGCTTTCCCCTAAGTTGTATGATAAGTGTGAAGATTTCAATTTCCATTATTGTGAATTTCCTCATTCTGGATAGCAACAACCCATGCATCCCGAACCTGTGGTGTACACTTGTTCATGTTGCAGCTGATTTGATATTCAATGGTCTGTTCCCATTATCACGATTTTTGTGTAAGAAGTGGTAAGTTGATTGGTTGTTGAAAATTATGGCAAGATCTAAGGTCGTCAAAGTGAAATATTCTGTATCTTTTTTGTGATATGAAGCAAGACGTGTTTGATAGTTGTTAATTTGCCTGTTGTTTCAGTTGTGAACGAGACATTTCTTATTAGGATTGACCAAGATTTACCTGACGACTGTCTTCAATGAAACAGAAAACGCTTACTCTTCCGGATCGCATGGTCTTCTTTTCCTCGTACTTTTTTCGAGACGATTTTTTTCTCTGTTTATATTTTTCTCTGGTGCGATTGAATTTGATTTCGGTTATGATCATGTTGGCATCTTGGTAATTTTCTCTTTTTTATTTTTTAACTGTCACCTGCATTCAATGTATTAATCCTGTCGAATACTGGCATAATTTAGAATATACTAATGTACTTGATGTTATCCTATTATCAAATATATAAGAGTTACATTAAAGAATTTTAGATTAACAAAGTGCACCGCCCCATCTACATTTTGGCATTTCTTTCAATTTAGTTTTCAAATTTTAGTCCCGTATCACCAATGATATCCTGGAGAGTCGTGCTATGTAATACTATCTAATGCATTATTTGGCTCTACCTAAATTTGTGTGTGTCTTTTTCCAACCATTAATGATTGAAATGGCGAAATATGAGCTAGTTGACAAAGACCGAGAAAATGTTTTAATAATCATAGAGAACTGTCGAACAGACAACAGTTATCTGGCTCACTCGATCTAGAAGGCTGTCCTAAAAGTTGACAATGAAGCATTTCACTGATACAAATAAATGTATATCTTAAACTAATATTAAGCCTTGGCTGAAAGTCTACATTTCATCAAAGTAAAGTCACTTTTCATATAATATACCATTCGTCTCCTGTCGTTTGAATATCACGAGATTGCCAAATGGATAAAATGGGTGGATACTACGGCTCATGCAATTTACGTTTTTGGCAATTAATTTGATTGCTAGAAAATTAAATAAGTAATTTTATTTGCGAGTATGGCCGTATAATTAAAACGGTGATTATCAGGCCCAACATTATCAGTGGTTTGGGGGATAGCCAGTTCCAACTGCCAGCCCGATCTACATCCCCATTAGACTTGTAATGGAAGGAAAGTGTCCTGAGTGTAACGTCATGTACTTATTTGAGTATATCGCACACTTTGTCGTCAAACTTGATGTTCTGGCAGCATCGTCTATAGTTTAATGGGTACAGTCATGATAGGAAAATGCACAAACGTTTGGATTCTTTGGAACTCTTTAGTCTTTCTCGTTATAAATGCTTTGGCAATGGCAGTATGTAAGTCTGTGTCATTGTAGAGGACCCCAAAGGTTAAAATTACATTTGATTTGTAACTCCACTTTGTAGAATAACTTGATATAAGTCTGATTTAAGATACTGTAAATGGCACCATTGTATTAAACTTATGAATATCGTTGAATTATGGAGCTATTACAACTCCCCACCTCATTTGCCAAATTTCCCCTCAGACGCCTCATAGGTTTCAAATTTGGGGCCCTTAGCATCCCTGACAAGTCCTAGAAGGACGATACAGCTGTATAATGCAGTTTAATTCATTATACTCAGCACTGTATCTAAATCAAACTTTGTTTTAAAATGTTTCATGTACTTGTGTGTTTATTGTACCGTCTTCTAGAATGCTGATGTTATACTCGTTTCCGAGATTTATCTTAATCATAAGTTTTAAATCCGTAGGATAATGGAAAGTTCAAAATATACACAATGTCATGCACTATACGGTCTTCTGAAATTTTCAGATATATGAAAATTATGTTATTTATTGAATTATCATGTTAGGGCACCTCTCAATCTAGGTTTTACTAAATTTTGATATTTCTTTCGATCAATAACGAGTGTTTTATGTTTAAATCACCTTTTCAAGCAGCATAAGACGTCAACATTTGCCTATATATTCATAAACATTAAGTACCTTCTTATTGGACTTAGGGTCAATACATACCGTATTGTCATAGAGAACAATATGAGGGCTGCCTATATACATTGTCTAGAAAATCCGATAGTGTAGCAATGTTTAATAATGTATAAGTACAACTGTTTATTAGGAAAATACATCAAAGTTAAAGTTCTTAATCAGACCAATGAATATTGACGGAGATCAATACGGTCGGTAGGTCCATTACCCCTCAATTCAGTCTATATTTTACCAGACAAGATACTATTTTATCGGCAATGGTTATCCTTGTCATAGCCCCAACATATCAAAAATATTGATAATAACCAAATATATTCCGTAGTCCCTCCGATCCCCGACTAGATCAAAGGATATTGACGCTTACCCTTTCTTAACACATGGTCATATTCTCCATGTACATTTTCCCGGGTCTCCGTGTAAATCTTTTCTTTTCTTCTAATTTTGTCATACTTTCATCGAATGATAATTCTGTTGCCTTGTCGGTAATTTCTTTGTTGATACTGACAATAACTACAGAATTTTCTTCATCAGACCAGGAAATGTTAATATTACCTCAACTATTCCCTTAAACTGATTTAAACATATTAACATTGAGACACAAGACATAGGCAGATTCATTTTGACAGTCACAAAGGTGTCCTCAGACCGAACCCTGGCAAATGGTTATATGTAATGGATATCCTTTTTATTTTGACAATAACTGACTTTGATTATCCTGAGATATTTTGAAATAAATTTTGTTGAAATTAATTGAATTTTGAAAATATATCTTGAGATATATTGCCAATATGGCCACCATTTGAGCTGTCAACTGGTAAGAGTGTCAAAAGTGTTATCTCAATAATGTTTACATACACAAATAAATCGTACTTCAATAATGGGCAGTTTTAGCAGTACAAAACTAGCTTGCAAAGGGGATCTAATCAGAGGAACTATAGAATACTTCTTCTTCCACAAACAGTAGGAAATATATATGTAACGTTTCAAACATTTCACTGTCGATTTAATTAAATTTCTTATCCACATACTGTAAAAAAAAAAAAAAAAAAAAATTTCGTGGGATTCTAATTTTCGTTGATTTACGTGATACTCTACTAATATCGCGGACAACCATGGAACAGAAAAATTGTTCGCATCAGCAGAAAACGAGACATTTAAGCCAGGAATGTTATACCGTATTAAGCATTGAAATATAAATAGACCTATATCTCAATCTTTCATGATGAACAATAATTTGATATTTCAAAACCGTAATTTGCTAAGTCACTATGTAACGATTTATTCCCTCCTACATTGTATGATATATCAATTCCATTGTAAATCAAATTTAGATATGGACATAGAGGCATTGTTTTGCCTGCGTCCATCATTAACTTAACTTAATATATCAATACGTCTGACTTATCGTTTCAGTAGCAGCGAATTTCATTAATTTTCTTTATCCGTTAAATCACGCGTCCACGAAATATATGATTTCAGAGTATCCTTACCAACCTGAAGAAAATGTATTACATTAATTCTGACTAAGTCAAGTTTGTGTTACACAGTAAGATCATCGCCTTTTGTACATGGTTAGATTTTTACACATCACAGAAGATTCATAGAAAGACGAAACAGCATTGAGATATTGTTTTTCATTATTCTTTAAAAAGTACATTTGTTGTAATATTGAATGATATTAGCAGGTGCTTTTTACTTGTATATCTTACATAAAGTCCTATAAATGATATAACATTCCAAGATAGCACTCTCTGTAGACTTTAATTTGGTTGGAATCAGAGAGGATTACATACATACGAGAGGAGAATCATATATACCATATTCCGAAGATGATTCAGTGATAAAATTAACATACACATAACTTCATATCATTAGTTATCAAAGAAACTATTTAAAAGATATTACATAAGAATAATTAATTTATTGTAAAATGTGTCTGATGGGATGTAGATACCGTAGGTGACCTTGACATTTGATTAACAGCACAGAAACACTTAAAGACTCGTTACGTTAGCGTGCACGCTCTCCCTGCAGCATCAGCAGCCGTGACAGTTGCTTCGCGTAATGTTACACCTCTGAGGAGGAGGGAGGGGGGCATGTTGTGCAGTACGCTGATTGTTGCAGGATTGACAAGGGTCGGGGGTAGCGACCGAGGGGTACAGGAGGAGCACAAAAGGCAATTTGGGAAGGGTTTTTGTGGGATAGAGGAAAATAGGACGGTGTGAAGAGAAGAATGGAAAATTTGAGTAACAGGTTAGTGTACAAAATCTCTATACTTAGAGTGTTGAGGGTTACCAGAGGGATTGTTGGGGAGAGCGGACAAGAGGAGTTGGAATTCCAGTCGAAACTCTTTTAAAAGGTATTAAAGAAGAAAACTACGTGGGATTACTTGAAATTAGATATTGTGCAAGGCAAATGTTAGGAAAGTGATGTAGGGAGTATATAGTTGCATACATACAAAAGTTGGCTTCTTAGAAGGTCATGA